>NC_080388.1:44900876-44980095 GCF_028751815.1 Salvia miltiorrhiza | reverse complement strand
CACGAATGTGTATAGATAAATAGATTTTGCATTTAATCTAACACAAAAATTTGTATGATACATTTTCTTATCTACTCCCCTTTGCGTCACACCTTGACCTCCCCTTCCCCATTGTGGAGACTTGGCGATGGCCCTTCCCTTTCTCCTTCGCCGTTGCACAGTGCCCCACCACCATGTAGCCCCGAGGCGCGATATCGATGTGCCCCGTTGTCGTGTAATCGTTGCACAAGATGCACGGCGTGAATTGCATGATGATGTCATCGTGCAGTTGCACAGTGCCATTTGGTGCCCGTAATTTTTATGGATTTTTTTATAACGATGCCTCCTCTTTTTCCCATTTCAGTTGATTTAATTTTTTTTCGATACGATTATTTAGAAAAGTGAGATTGTAGTGTAAAAATGTGTATGCTTAATATAGTGTAAAATAATTGCTCAAAAAGAAAATAGGCCAAGCAAATGGGACAACTCAAAATGAAATACAGATCAAGTCAAATGGGATGAATGAAGTATTTTTTTTTCAACAATCTAGATAGTTTTTGCATGGTTTAAGAGAAGTGGGATGTTTTAATTAATTTTGGCAAAACACATCGCTAGATTTCTATGTTATAAATTTTGTTTCAATACTATACTATATATTTCTTTGTTTTCATAAGTCTTTATACTTTCATATATATTTTCATCTCAATAGGTCTTTTGCTAAACGGATTTGTCTAAGGGTGTGTTCTCTTTGGTTGTAAATTTATCATGGGAAAAGGAAGGATAAACAAAATTTCACCCTTTAAATCATTGTTTTCTTTTCCCACATTTTCTATTTGACCATTACTCATTCCTCATTTACACTACAAAGGAGGGATAATATTATCACACAATTTTTGGAGGGATAATATTATCCCTCCTTTGTAGTGTAAATGAAGAATTAGTAAGGGTCAAGTAGGAAATGTGGGAAAAGAAATGAAGGATTTAAAGGGTGAAATTTTGTTTATCCTTCATTTTCCCATGATAAATTTACAACCAAAGAGGACGCACCCTAAATCAATAACATTGTCGCATGGGAAAAAAAGGACCTATTGAAACACGAACTAAAAGTGAAAGGAATTACTATATATTAGACAAAGGTTATAATTTTATTCTAGTGTTAAACTGGAAATCATAAGCCACTATAACACTTGAATATATTTTATTTCGAAATGAAAAAAACGTCGTAATGCTCCTATTTTAGTGAGTAGTTAGAGCATCCACAGTGATTTACTTAATGGACCTTACTCGAATAAGCTGCCCATCGCGTAAGCCGATGTGGGTGAGGGATGACTCGAGTCTTACTCATTTAAATGAGTAAAACTCATTCGGCCTTAAATCAAGCGCGTGCATCGCACGCTTGAAATTATAAATAAATAAATAAAATAAAAAATTCGAATAAATAAATCATTCGACTGTTGCTACTTTTTGATTTTTTTTTCTTTTCCTTTTTTTTTTCCTATTTGACCATTTGAAATTATCTATTTGACCGTTGCTTTTTTTTTTTTTTTTCTTCTATAAATATGTAGTTCCTCCACCATTCATTCACAGAGGGATCCAAACAATTCTGACTACTACTCCCCAAATTGGACTAGGGGTGAGCAGATTTTCAAAAAAATCGAAGACCGAACCGAACCGAAAATATTTCGGTTAAAATGGTTCGGATAGTTCGGTTTTTTTGGACTATTCGATTTTCTGGGAACAAATTTCAAAAATTCGGTTTTCGGTCGGTTTGGTTTTTTTAAAATCGAACCGACCAAAAAACCGAAATATATATTTATATATTATATATTATTTATATTTTAACACCACACTTATTCATTTAATGGGAACATTCCATAATCAAAATTTCAAAACCCATTCCATTCGTGCCCTAACCCTAAGTACAGCAACGTCGCAGCCAACCTTTCTGCTTCTCCATTCCTCCAATTCAATTTCAACCCTAGTCTTAGCCGCGACGGCGCCGCCAAGTCGCCGACCATCTCCGGTCTCCTCCACCACAACCCCACACGGCTGACGGCTCTCTCCACTCTTTAGTTCTGCATCCGTAGTCGGCCTTATCACTTCTCTCACTTTCGTTAACTACTTCGACCATAAATCGACAAGGTACCGAGCCTTATCTTATTTCTCTCTAATTAATTGGTTCGACGATAGCCCACACTATCTCTTCTTCTCTTTCATCATAGATTCTTCGACAGCTAGTTGTAGTGTAAGTTCTTAGATTGTTATATGTAAATTTAATTGTTTAATTGTAGATGATACAATTCAGGAGATGTTTAATTTTTGCAGATGTCTCAAGCAAATGAAAAATCAGGAGATGATACTACTCAAGCTGCACCTCCAGTTGAAAATCCCTTTCCGGCCGGTAAAACTAAGAAACGAAGAGCTATGGTAAAAAGGTCAGAATGTTGGGATCATTTTCAACCTTTTGTTGATCCAGATGATAATAGTACGAAAGCTAGGTGCATACATTGTACTAGGGTTTTTTGTAGTGATTCGAGTAAAAATGGTACTGCTTCGCTTAACAATCACATGAAAAATTGCAAAAAAATGCTTGCAAGTAATGATCTTAAACAGAAGCTATTAAATTTTCAGTCGGGTCTGTCAGATTCAAGCACAACACTTGGTACTTGAAAGTTTGGTCAGGAAACTATTAGAAAGGCTTTAGCTCATATGGTTATTGTTGATGAGTTGCCTTTTAAATTTGTTGAAAAAGAAGAGTTTCAGCACTTTGTTTCAGTAGCTTGCCCTATGTTTAGGATTCCATCAAGGTGGACTGTTTCACGTGATTGTTTTCAATTGTATATGGATGAAAAGAGTTTGCTAAAGGCATTATTAAAATCCACCAAACAAATAGTCTGTCTCACCACAGATACATGGTCTTCTTTACAAAGAATGAATTACATGTGTCTCACTGCCCATTATATTGACAATGACTGGATTTTGCATAAAAAGATAATCAATTTTTGTACAATTTCTAGTCATAGAGGCAAAGACATTGGTTGAGAAATTGAGAAATGCTTGCATGAATGGGGGATTGAGAGAGTGTTCACTATCACTGTAGATAATGCTTCTTCTAATGATACTGCAATTTCTTATTTGAAAGATCAAATGTGTCAATGGGGGACTAGCATTAGAAATTGTGAGCATATTCATATGAGATGCATTGCTCATGTAATAAATTTGGTGGTGCGGGATGGGCTGAAAGAGATTGGTAAATCTGTTGATAAGATTAGAACTGATGTGCGTTTTGTTAGACAATCACCTGCTAGGTTGAAGATGTTTAAGGAATGTTTTGAGCATGAAAAAATCTCAACCAAACATTTGTTGTGCTCGGATGTTTCTACTAGATGGAACTCGACATATTTAATGTTGGATGCTGCCCTTAAATTTGAGAAATCATTTTCTAGGTTTGATTTACAAGATCCAATGTCTAGAAATGATCTGGAAAGTGATGAAGGGGTTCCTGGTAAGACGGATTGGCAGAAAGCAAATAGAATGTTGAGCTTTTTGAAAGTGTTTTATGAGATAACTTGCAAAATTTCTGGATCTTTATATGTGACATCGAATATCTTTCTTCATGAGATTTATAAGATGCATTGTATGTTGGATGCTTGGACAAAAGATATAGATCTAGAATTGAGCAAGATGTCACTTAATATGAAAGCTAAATTTGATAAATACTGGGGAGATCCAAGGAAGATGAATAAAGTGATATTCATTGCTTTATTCTTGATCCTCGGTACAAATTAACATGGGTGCAATATGCTTTATGTGTTATGTATGGTGATGATTTGGGTATATCCTTGGCAAACGAGTTGGAAAATGAAATAGTTGCCATGTGTAGGGATGGCAATTTACCTGCGGGTAATGGATATCCGCGAAAACCCGAACCTATTAGGGTGGGTTTGGATACCATTTGATATCCACGGATAGTTTCGTGGTTGTAATTCACTATCCATTTAGTTCGTGTGTATGGGTTTGGATACTTACTATCCATACCCGCGAAACCCGTTTACCCGCAAAAAATATCCGCCAATTACCCGTTAATTATCCGTGAATTACCCGTCAAATATCCACAAAAAATTCCATAAAATATGGGCTTTGAATATATATTTTGAGATTATGGGCTAGCATATTATATCTTAAAATAGGCCCAAACAGAAACTGAACTAAGGCCCAAATTCTAATAGTCTAATTTAAATTTGAATTTTGTTGAGCAATTATAGAATTTTGTTGGATTTTATATTTTAGTTGATGAATTTGAATTTAAACATTGTTCTTTGTGGATTTCAACATATGGATTTGAACTATGTTATTTGTGTTGATTTTTTTTTTCTATTAAATTTGTTGTAAATTTATATTTAAATTTTGTTTCGTGAGTATCCGGCGGATAGTAGGTGGCGGGTATTTGGCGGATAGTGGGTATCCGCAAATAACGGGTGATGGATACTCGCTGGATGGCGGGTTCGTGGATACCCGACGGGTAGCTGTAGTGCCCCAAAATATTTTAACTACAAAAAAAAAAAAAAAAACTTCTCTTCTTTATTTCTTTTCAATAATTAAAATTTTAAGTCTTATAAGTCGCGCCTAGATATTGTATGAGCATGAGCATTTAATCACTTCAAGCATTTATTATTATTATTATTATTATTATTATTATTATTATTATTATTATTATTATTATTATTATTATTATTATTATTATTATTAAGGATTTCTCTTTTATATAAGATACCATCTATTTTTTTATTTTTAGTTTTTTATATATGGCCCAAGTATTATTCTTAAAGCCCAATTCTTATTTTGTTCATAAGCCCATTAATTGAGCCCCAAGTAATTCTCTGCAACTTTCCTATTTCTCTCTTCTTCACAGCTGCGTGAACGAAGGATCTTGAAATTCACTTTTCCTTTCAGACATAGGCCATTTATGGAAGACCGAAACTGATTGATTCATTATACCTTAATTAAACCTGGAAGCTTTTGTATAAATACCACCCTCTTTACCATCATTCTTCTCACACCAAAAGCAATCAAGCAGCGTAGAGGTCAGAAAATTTCTCTCTTTTCTTTATAGCTTTGAGAACAGAAGGTTGAACCGAGGCTCATGCCAGTGACCGACAACTTCTCTACTAAAATTGTGTTTATTGTTGTAATTTTTCAATCTGTGTTGGTGTTCTCATCTTCTTCCCTCTCTCTTCCCGAGTCTGTGCCTCCTTATTTTTACTCGTTTCTCGCCAAAAAAAAGGAGAAGAAAAGTGAGAGACAAACTTCTGTCATAACCCTTATATTCTCTTAAATATCTATGTGCTTGGTTATATCCATAATTGTTTTCTCTTTATTTTGCATTTTAGTTTCTGGGCCACACCTATGCAATAGCCGATTTTTATAGTAAAAGAATTCTTCTCCCTTATTAAGAATTGTCAGAAGCTTTCTTATCAATCATCACCACTATGTTTTCTCTCTCTATAAGTGTATGTATATATATTAAAAAGTGGGTGACGTGTGTTTGTAGCTACAAACTAGATTTGTTTCATTGGAAATTAAATTAGACATTACTATATGTTATGATAAATTTTTACATAGTGTATATATGTTCATATGTTTTAAGTAGTCAGCTGGAATGCCTTATTTGTTTATATATATATATATATATATATATATATATATATATTGTTCAAGAATTACACTTTTTAAATTATATTTAATAAGGTATATGCATTTGTAAGTATTTTTTTTAATTATGATTTTACAATTCATTTTAGGCGAGGCGCGCAAGACTTAATCTTTAATTACTTTACACGTGACAAAGAGAAGATTAAGGTGGGGTTATAACGTTGCATTTAACATTTATCCTTATTATACGTTTTACTCAATTTATATGTGTGAGAAGCAGGCAAAGCCTCCGGGCTATGAGACAGAAAGTTATAGCCTACGGGCTATATGAGACAGAAAGTTATAGCCTACGGGCTATATGAGACAGAAAGTTATAGCCTACGGGTTATATGAGAAATAAAGTTATAGCCTACGGGTTATATGAGAAAGAAAGTTATAGCCTACGGGCTATATGAGACAGAAAGTTATAACCTACGGGTTATATGAGAAAGAAAGTTATAGCCTACGGGCTATATGAGACAGAAAGTTATAGCCTACGGGTTATATGAGAAAGAAAGTTATAGCCTACGGGCTATATGAGACAGAAAGTTATATAGCCTTCGGGCTAAGAGACAGAAAATTATTGCTTTCGGGCAATATGAAAGAGCAGACAATGTTTTTGCACTTATATTTTGTTGTGATTCTTATAATATGGATAAATGCACCCCACTGAGTTTATTGTACTCACCCCAAAACAATATTATTTTCAGGAGATGGCTCGGGCGATGTGAGGCAGGGCGAATGATGGTCAAGATAAAAGAAGAAATAATATTTTATTTTCAATTAGAATAAAGACTCAGTTTATGATGTTTATTTACTTTTCTCAGTTGGTTTTGGGTTTTAGTTATTTAAATATTGAAATCTTATTGTTTTTAATCAAAGTACTCCTTTTTATTTAATAAGAAAATTGGGGCGTCACAGTAGCGGATATCCGCGGGTAGCGGGTTTGGATACCATTTGATATTTCGTGGTTAAAAACCACTATCCATTTAGTTCGTGGGTATGGGTATGGATAGTCACTATCTGTACCCGTCGTACCCGATTGTCATCCCTAGCCATGTGTAATGTCTACAAGCCACCAAATGTCTTGGAGAAAAATAGTGGCCAACAAGATCAAGATGTGTTGATGTCAACTAATCTGGACAATCAAGATCGGACTGCACAAGTGTTGAGTAGGATAGATGCTCAATACAAAAGCTTCCATAAGAAGGGTGGTAATGATTTGGATAAGTATCTTAAAGAAGATATTGAGGAAGATGTGGCTACCTTTGATATTTTAGGTTGGTGGAGATTGTATGCATCTAGGTATCCAGTTCTTTCGCAGGTTGCTCGTGATGTTTTAGCTGTACTCATCTCTACTGTAGCTTCGGAGTCTACATTTAGCACAAGTGGACGAGTACTTGATGCTTTTAGGAGTTCATTAGCTCCTAAAGTTGTCGAATATAGATTGGCTTCGAATATCCATGACTCCAATTAATGTTGAAGAACTTCTTGAAGATGTTGATAGATTTGAAGAAGGTATTAACATCTTTTGTGTGCATTAGTGCATTATATTTTTTAAAATTTGAATTTGTTTGGAACTTATATAACTTGTATTTTATTTTGTAGGTTTACGAACTTTAGCAAAAGAAACTTCAACGGACTGAATCATTTTTATGTCCTAGTTGAATTGAAGTTGTTGTCAATTCCATAGTAAGTGTTGTGTTCTTGTTCTATGTTAACTTATATAACTTGTATTTTATTTTGAAGTTGCTGTCAATTACATAGTAAGTTGCTGTCAAGTTGTAGGTTTTTTAAGTTTTGTTGTTGTTCTTGTTGTTGCTATTCAGATTTTGCTGCTGTTCTTGTTGCTGATGTTCAGATTTTGCTGCTATCTTGTTGTTGTTGTTCAGATTTTGCTGCTGTCTTGTTGCTGCTGTTCAGATTTTGCTGCTGTTTTTCCTGCTATTTTTTTGTTGCTGTTCAAATTTTGTTGTTCTGATTTTGCTGCTGTTCTTGTTGCTTCGAAATTGGAATAGCTCGTTGCTACAAGAATTTATTTATCCTAAATTGCTGTGAACAATTGAAGCACTTTTGTCTATTTCTATTGTTATTTGTTTAGTGATCATTAATAATTTCCTGAAGATTGGATTGTCTATGTTTATATGAAACTGATTCAGTTTATTTCTACTGATTTTTTTATTTATATCGGTTTTGCTGCGAAATTTATTTTATGTAAAGGGTTAATGGCCTGTAAAACCACGAACTTTGAGCGAATTCTGGTTTTAACCTCTAACAAAAGATTCTGTCTGTAAAACCACGAACTTTGAAATCTTTCTGATTTTGACTACGGGATAAATTTTTGGCCAAAAATACGGCAATTTATTAGCATCATATTAAAAGAATTTTACATAGATATTACTTAGAAGCTATTTATATTTTCTTCAATCCACTTGATTCCACCGAATGCCAAAATAATTTAGAAATAAATAGAGCTATTATAATTATAATAATAAGATGAAAGATAAGAAAAAAATTAGAGGAAATTGCCGAAATGATTCTTACTAATAATTTAAGCAATTATCCAAGGATTCCACCGAATAGTTGATGATTTCTTACTTGAATGCTTCCTCCGACTCTGGAGAGATTTCGGGCGAAATGACTAAAGGAAATAGATTTTGAGAATTAGGGCATTTAATTAGAATAGATTCTGTCACATCAGCTAGTTAATTTATTTATTTTTTAATATTTATTAGCCATATCAACTATTATAAGCCACATAAGATTAAAATGCCACATAAGTTGCCGAAAATTTATCCCATAGTCAAAATCAGAAAATTTTCAAAGTTCGTGGTTTTACAAACAGAATCTTTTGTTAGAGGTTAAATCCAGAATTCGCTCAAAGTTCATGGTTTTACAGGCCATTAACCCTTATGTAAATTGATTAGGAATAACAGATTAGTGGTTAGTTTTTGAAACATATATTTTGGATTGAATTTAAAAAAAAATCGGAAACCGTAAAAACCGAATTAACAAATTGGTTATTTCGGATTTTTCGATTTTCGGTTTTAACGGTAAATCGGTTTGGTTCGGTTGAAATTTAATATTTTTGGTTATTTCGGTTCAGTTTTTTTCCAAGCCAAAACCGACCGAAAAAACCCGAATACTCACTCCTAAATTGGACCCCCGATCTATCGGGATTCAACTTTGGGGAGGAGCCCTGAACCGGCGACGAGCCACCGGCGGCGGAGAGTGACTCGAAGGTGCCGAAGAAAGGCGGGCGGCGAGAGCGGCGAAGGGGAAAGGCGTCGCAAAGCTCGGAGCCTCCTCCCGAATGCAAGGAGTACATGGCGAAGTGAAGGAACCATATTTTGACATATGATTCACGTGTCCGTGATCCATTTCGGATATCAAACGAATACATATAAAAACCATGTGCCTATAGCAAGAGGATAGAATCTTACTTGCAAATCCGGCAATGATCGACTCCAGTGTTGATCTTCCAACTTGTTCCCACGGCAAGACTTGACGTTGGGTGGCAACGATCTTCAAGTCCTCTCCTTTTCCTAGGGAAACGCGCTGCCTCACTTTTTGTGTTCTCACAGATTTCTCTCCATTTTATCTCACGTAATGTCACAAGTAATTAGAATTAGGGTTGTACCTATTATTTATATTGGGTATTAAAACCCTAAATAATAAGCCCATCATCTAATTAAACTAAAACAAAGACCCAAAGGCTTAAGTGAGAAATAGATGGACGGACGCCCCATATGGAGTGAAGCCTTTATTGGGCCAAGCGGGGATCTACTAGCTTGAATAAAGTTTGGCCTCCCAGTGCTCGATTTTCCTATTAAGCCCAGAATAAAATCGAGACACAAGTATTAATTTATTCCACTAGAAAATTAATATTGAATTACCTCTTTATTCTTTAGGTGAGTCGGGGCTAGTATTAGACTTAATTAATCCCCGTGTTTAAGATATCCAATATCCATTAATTAATTAATTCCTCTGACGATTAATTAATTAATTAATTAGTCGTTTAATTATAAACGACATCTCGAGTGCTACCACTTAAACTTATTATCGTATCGGAACTAATTCCACCTGCAGGGTTTAATACGATAAACTTATTAAGTTCCTCGAGAGGATATTATCATCCTGTTATTAGCAGGACACGGATCCTTATTGCAATATAATCGCATGTCAAATAATAATTGCTATCACCCAAAGTATCGAGTATATTGAGCTTCAAGAGAACTCTCACCCATGATAAATCAAAGCAATAGTTAATCTATTATTCACACCGATTAATCCAACTAAGGTTAAGACTATTTAAGTCGCCGAGATCTTGATTCTTAATTAGTCAGAATATAAGAATTCATCTCACTGTGATCCTGTTCAATACACGAAGGTACTAGCATAAATAAATAGCCAAGACAAACTATTTATCCATTTATGCTACAATCTAAACCAACAACTCGTCCATAGTTGCCTCGATTGTGAACTCAATTTATATCTCAACTTTTTCCAATTATATGATCTTCTGTGATCTACAACACACCATATAATTTATAGTATGAGATAAATTGGACTATAATAGGATTATGCAATAACAATATTTCAGATAGAAGAATCACAGTGAACTAAGGAATCAATGTATACAAGCATAAAGTCTTGCTTTCAGTATACAACCCTTCACGAAGTCCAACACCAAGGTCGAACGAATGATGGAGCCTGTACGACACAAAGAATGCCCTCAAGAGGGAGATCTACAACGATCGGATCATCTTTATGAAGACCTCCGACATGACTCCAGAGCAACTACAATAGCACAAGGAACGGGTAGCGGCGATTCTAGCTTGGAAAGGGGTGGTGGAAACTAGATAGTTTTTTATTATGTAATTTTTAGGTTTTTTAAATTATTGAAATTTTAATTTGAAGTAATTATGTTATTTAAATTGATGCAATTAAAGTTCAATGAAAAATATAAAAATCAAAACTAAAGAGAATGAGTCATCTCACTATGTGCTACTTACTCATAAGTGGTCCCCCACTCTATTGAGTAAGGTGCTTACTCAATCACTGTGGATGCTCTTATTGGTTATAGTAATTTTCTTTTTTACACTTCTTATATTATGCTAATATTGTTTAAAAATTATATATGACCCCATAAGATTAAATTAGCTCGAAACTACTCAAAATTGAATTAGCATGAAAAATTTCCGAGATTAAATTGATCCATGAATATAATTATTTAAGATTAATTTTGTCACGAGGGAGGTCAAAACTCGTAAGGCAATATTAAACTTATGTGGCACTGTTCTAAACAATTAAGTATGGAGTCATGTCAAAGCAAATATTTTATTTTAAGACTAATCCTAGTATTTAATTTTATTTAGGGAAAAGGTGCAGATTGGCCCCCGAAGTAGTAGCCCATATAGCGTATAACCCCTCTTACTCACTGTGTGTGTAACTAAACCCCTGAACTCCGAGAAAAGGGTGCAAATTCCCCCCTCTGACTTAACGCCGTTAAGTGTCCATTAACGTTTGGGTTTAATTGCACCCTCTACTTCAGGGGTGGATCTGCACCTTAATTTTTTTTATTTTTATTTTTTATAATTTCAGCAGCCCACCTCCGGCATCAACTTAACCGCCCCAGTACTCATCGATTCTGACTTGCACCTTGTCAGCTCGCACACGCCCAATCTCTTGGTTGTCGACTGCCCACCGCTTACATGCAGCAACGCCACCAGTTTCTTCACCGGCCCGCACAACAACATCTCCTCCAACACCTTAACATTTTAGGCTTATCTTATGATATTAATTGTGTATATATTTATCTATATAATATATATTTAAATTTTATTTATTTATTTTTGAATAATTATTAAAACTCTCGATAATAATTATGATTTTATTTTTGGTTAATTTAATATTTGTAAATTTATTTTAAAAGAGAAAAAATAATGGATCCGGGTCAGGACTCGAGACCCTGTGAATTTAATGGATCTGGACATGAATCTCGTTTTTTTGACCTAATGGATTTGGACTGAATCCTGACCTAAGTAAAAAAAATACGGATATGGATTTGGACCAAGTAGGATTCGATCCAGGTCCACATCTGGAGTTGGTGATGTTGCTGCATGTCGGCGGTAAGCAGTCGACGATCAAGAGATTGAGCGCGTGCGAGCTGACAAAGTTTAAGTTGGAGCCGATGAGTACGGGGGGCGGTTAAGTTGATACCGGAGGTGGGTTTCTGAAATTAAAAAAAAAATAAAAAATTAAGGTGCAGATCCACCCCTGAAGTAGAGGGTGCAATTAAACCCAAATGTTAACGGACACTTAACGGCGTTAGGTCCGAGGGGGGAATTTGCACCATTTTCTTGAAGTTCAGGGGTTTAGTTGCACACACAGTGAGTAAAAGAAGTTATACGCTATAGGGACTACTACTTCGGGGTCAATTTGCACATTTTTCCCTTTTATTTAATCCATCCGACCGAACCCTACCTAAATGCACAATCTTTCAATAATTTTTAAGAAACTTTTTCTTCTGTCTTTATTGGCTCAAAAAAGAAACTTTTTCATTATCAGTAAAAAAAAAACTAGTACTATTTCTTTATTAAATTACGTCACCATAAGAAAGTGACAATTAAGGCAAAACCCCTTACCCCACTGCCGCAAATATTGAGAAAGGAAAAAGGAAAAGCTACTGAGGCGATATGCCAATTGCTAGAGGACATCTATTTTATTTATGTCAAGATGCATAATTATACAAAAATATTTGATTAAATCCACGAGCACTTGTCCTAGTAAATATATATTTGGGACCAACCAGCCAGATTTTTGGCCAGGTGGTCATATTTATTTCATTTTCCTATTCTTTTCGACCTTTTTGGGGGAATTTTTGTAGGGTATTGGCCTATTGGGTATGCACAATAATATGCATGCATGCTGGTAAACACTTGGTTTTATTTTAGCCATGCAATATAGTTACTTTTTTTGAAGGAAAATAATTTATTGTAGATCCAACATTACCGTATTGAGGATCCCATGTGGGTTTCAGGGACGGAGCCAGGAATTAATTTCGGGGGGGCTGAAACTGTACGGAGTTCGGGGGCGGTAGCCCCTGAGAAAATTTTTTTGGGCATTCTGTATATTTAAGGTATTTTTTTATTAAAATACGAGCATAATACTAATAATAACGAACAATATTTTCATAGATTATATAATTTCAATATATCACAAAACTTTTTTTGGACATTCCGTATATTTAAGACATTTTTTATTAAAAGGCAAGCATAATAATAATAATAACAAACAACATGTTCATAGATTATATATTTTCTATATATTATAAATTAGTTTCAATACATTATAATTTTTTTTAGCATTTCATACATATTAGGCATTTTTTATTAAAAGACAAGTATAATAGTAATAATAACAAACAATATTTCATAGATTATATAGTTTTAAATAACGGAATTATCCTTAAATTAAGTATATATATGAGAGAATATAATAACCAAATACTCTTTTATAAAACAAAATTATTTTATAATTGGTATAAACATATATCTATATATATTTAAAAAAAAAAACTCAAAATTTGGGAGGGGGCTCTAGCCCCCCCTGGCTCCGTCCCTGGTGGGTTTCAAATATTGTATAATTAGGTAGCTAATTCAAAACCAACATTGCATCTAATTATCTCCAACATGAGAGAAATTCAAAACCACATATTTATTCAAGTGCGTGTAGAAACCAATCCCAATTCCCAACCAACATTGCATCTAATTATCTCCACAAAACCAATTCTCAATTACAAAATAAATACTAATTTTTATTCAAAATACAATCTACGTGTACCACCCACATATATCCGCTGTAAGTACAAAACATATATTACTACTCCCTCCGTCCCATCGTTTTAGTCCCTTATTCCATTTTGAGATGTCCCAAAAAGATAGTCCGTTTTTTTAATTAATACTATATAAAAATATTATTTTTACTAAATTAATCTTATTTAATGCTTCACTTAAATGTGAAAAGGATGTGCGAAAATACTAAATAAGGGTATAAAAGATAAAAATATAAATATTAAATGCATTTTCTTAATATGTGTGAAAAGTGAGAGGGGACTAAAATGGTGGGACGGAGGGAGTACAATTTTACAATTCTCGACACACTTTTAACATTTTAATTAATTTGTAAAGTAAAAAAAGAATGAATATGAATATCGGGATTAGCTGATAATTTATTCACATAAAAGTCGCTTTTTTCATTTAGTAACTGGACCGACTTTTGCATCTACTTCACCACTATTTCCAGTCAAACCAGAACTCTCTTTCCCCTCCGGTATTGTTCCTGCGTTTTCGTCCG
This sequence comes from Salvia miltiorrhiza, assembly GCF_028751815.1. Classification (NCBI taxonomy): domain Eukaryota; kingdom Viridiplantae; phylum Streptophyta; class Magnoliopsida; order Lamiales; family Lamiaceae; genus Salvia; species Salvia miltiorrhiza. The sequence continues at coordinate 44,966,067 of NC_080388.1, read as the reverse complement.
GTTCCAACAAGAATCGTGTAACTTAAAAAAGATTTCAGTTCACAGTTTAAAGAATTTCTGGCCAATTAGAAGCGAACACGTAAATATCCCAAACTGCAAGTCCAAGATTTCCAAAACCCTAGGTAGCTGTCGATCTTCTGCGCGCGCGCGCACACACTAACATCACGTAGACAAGTATGTGTAAATTTGTTGTGTGTATGCGCTGATACATACACATTTTGTGAGAGAGAGGGAAATTCGCATGCGAAAGGGAAATGATTGGGATGATCAAGCTCGACGTGCGTTGAATTGATTGGCGGTCTCATTGTTTAATGGCGTCGTCGAAGATCATGGCTTCTTCGACATCGCGCGATTCGGATCTCAAGCGCAAGCTCTCGGCGTGTACTTCCACCTCCTCGACTGCAGATTTTCTCAGGATTGATAGCGGCAGCAATGCTCGCGGTGATTTGGCCTCCGGTTCTGCGGTGCTGGGCGGATTTTTGAGTAATGCTTGTGTGGCAAGGAATTCGGCTCCGGATCAGGTTCATCGGGCGGCTGTTGAGGCGGAGAGTAGCTCGAGTACGCTGTTGAATGCAGAGATCACGCTTCTAGACGCGGCTGGGGCGGTTACTCCGATTAGCGATGGAGAGAGGGAGCCGCCGAGGATGGCTAGGAAAACGGTGGATGATGTGTGGAGGGAGATTGTGGCGGGGAAGAAAAGTGAGAAGCAGCCGAAGGAGGAGATGATGACTCTGGAGGATTTTTTGGCCAAGGCTGGCGCGGAGGAGGAGGACGAGGAGGTGGAGGCGACGAGGACAAGTGTGGAGGTGAAGGAGGAGGGTTTAAGTGGGAGGTTTTACAGTTTCGAGAGTGGCTCTGGTGCGATTGGAGCGGCACTGAGTGGGGGGTTGGATGTTGGGGGTTTGAGTGGAGGGAGAGGGAGGAGAAGTTTGAGTTTGTTGGAACCCATGGATAAGGCTGCGCAGCAAAGACAGAGAAGGATGATTAAGAACAGGGAGTCTGCAGCGAGGTCTAGAGAGCGTAAGCAGGTGGGAATTATGTGTTTTCTGGATAGTTTCTAGTGGATGAGCCTTTGCCTTCTCTTTGATGATGTGTGTTTATGATTTTATTAGGCGTATCAGGTGGAACTGGAGTCAATGGCGGTGAGACTGGAGGAAGAAAATGAGCAGCTATTAAAAGAGAAGGTAATTTCTTTTTGCATGTGTTGGTTATGGAATTTTTGTTTTCCTGTTTTATGCAAATATCTTGGATTGGTTTTAGCGCCATCTATTGCCTGTGTTTGAGATCAATTAAGAGCGAGAGAGTTCTAGTATAGTTCTTTTACTTAAATCAGAGCTCGATCAAAGTCAGCAATGTTTTCATATTTTTGGCTTGGTTATTCTCATGTTTTTTTACATAATAATAGCAGTTTTTTAGTAAGGATAATTAATTTGGATTTTATGGACTTAGCATTTCCTGATGTTGTTTTTGTATCTGTAACTATCGAATCATCATGATGGCCCCATTGTCATTAATTGCTTGGTATTTCCTTTTTTCACTTCGACAATGCTGCAGCAGAACTTTTTGAGCTGCAAACCAGTATGGTTATTCCATGTGTGGCCCCTGATCTTTTAGCCCGACCATTGTAGTATTTATCAGGCAATGGATATATAACATGCTCTTAGTAAGTAAGGTTATTGGTGAGTGCATGGAGTCATCCCTGTGATTAATTCTTCCACTGCGGTGTTTTACGCATCATCTGTTACAATTTTGTACGCGTGACTCTGTCAAATTAAATATTTATGCTGCTTAGCAGTGTCCAAATATTATTACTTGGCATGATTCTGTCAGAAACAAATAGTTATCATAGCAGTGTAAGAAAATAATTTGTTATCTGTTATTCTTTTGTGAAAAAGGGTGTATGATAGGTACTAGGTAGAGAGAGCTAAAGAAGGTGTGCTGAGTATCTTGTTCCTTTAATTTGGCTAGGATGGATTTTTGGCGAACATAGATGAGTTTTCCTTTCTTTACTTAGAATGGGTTATTTCCTTATGGAATTGAAGTTGGGAAAGACACCCAGGCTGTTGTGGCTGTCAATCCCATTTAGGCATGTCCCTCAAGAACAAAGCCTGCCTATCTTGCTAGTGCAAATCAAAGTCTTACCTGGCAAAGAAAGATCTTGTCAAAGATGTATTTTAACATACTAACTCATTCCGGCAAGGATTAGTTCAGTTTATGTCCATTTTAGTAATTGTAGTCTACTTTTCTTGTTAAAGATGTATTTAAATTTTTCTTTTTTCCTTAATATGCCCTTACTTAATTCATCTTCAAAATTAACAATCTTTTAATCTGGATGAGTAAATAAGGGTATAATATATTAGGAAATTGTATGTTCTTTCACTTTTCTAATTATGTTAAACGCATTTCCTTTATTTGTGTGAATGGGGAATAGGGGGAGTACTACATAAAATAAAAGAATGCTAATTAAAATTTGCATAGTATGTGTGTGCTATTCTCTAGTTAGCAATATTGATGTTGTGCATTTGCATGTCCAATTCTTCAGTAAAATGTATATCCAACTCTCTCTCTCTCAACTGATCTTCTGAATATAAATGTACTTTAGGGAATTGGTAATGACTGTAGCGTTGTTTACAAATCCAGACTAGACTTGACACTTCTACTAGTTTAACTGAACTGGACCGTGGTTCGTTAACCGGGTCAGTAGCGCCAAATAACCGTTCTGCAGTGCAATCAGGAAAAATCAGTTTGAATTGCTCAAAACTGGAAGATCAGTTCTTGTAATTTTTGGAAAGAAAAAAAAAACATTGTTCTTGTAGAGAAATTTAATGCCTATGCTTCTCTTACTGGTTTCTCTGATTTTCTTCTCGAATTGAAGTTTCCGATCCAAGCCTTGAATTTCAAGTTAAATTGGAGATTCCTATAGCCACAAATTTATCAACAATGGTAATTCTTGATTCATACATTTTCTTTTAATTTGGAAACTAATTTGTGGTAGGAGAAGAATAGGATTTTTTGTTCTTAGAAACATATCTTCGCTCTTTATATTTTTGATTGGTTTGAGAATGCCATGATAATTTTGGGAGGAAGTGGAAATTTGTTTAAAGAAGAGTGGTGGAAAAAGTGCATTATTTTATAAGAGGCAGAATGACGTTATGGTGATGAAATCTAGGCTTTTTATCTAAATGAGGAAAAGAACTTGACTTGAGCCATTTTAGATTTATGCAAATCACTATGAGCATCTGAGTGGTTATTGGAAATCCAAATTGTCTGAATACTAATTTTATCGAATAAACGCCGCAAATTTCTCTGTCTTGTATCCAAATCTTGTTTTTTCTGTGTGAAAGTGTTTTTCCGAGTGCTTATGATCAGGCTTCGAGCTGTTACTCTAGGTTTACTTTGATATTGGTGTAGTCTATGCTTCACCAATTCGTAGTTTTCTGTCCCTGATTGATGGGAATCTACTTTTGAAAAAGCTATTATTGTTCTATATGTATTCTGTCTATCAGCATATCTTGATCTACTGTGATGCAGCCACACGGTCTAAGAAATTGATGTATGCCATTTGTAGTTGTTTGGTCTGGAGATTGTCCATCTTATATTTTTACGACTTTCCTAGTCTCACAAATAGAATTCATGCCATTTCGAATTACAGGCAGAGTGGACGAAGAAGAGGCTTAAGCAGGTATGCACTTTCATCTATATATGAGCGATCACTTTTACATTTTCAGCATTAAAAAATATAAGTTTGATCTCCCATAATGCGTTGAGATTTTGTTACTCTCTGTATCTAAGTTTGTAGAAAAAGCTCAAGAGATGACCTCTGAAAAGTGGTATGTTTTTGCAGCTTATGGAGAATGTAATTCCTGTAGTGGAGAAGCGAAAGCCACGACGGCTGCAGAAAGTTCGGTCGATCTAACTGGAAAGCGTTGTTGTGACGATGCTGTGAAATGGTAAATGTAGAGAGTTAGAAATACCAAACAAATATCCTCTTAAGATTTATCCTAACACTGAGTTCCAGGTAAAACTAAAATAGATAGCTACTACCTGTACCTCTTCTCTTCTGGTTATATTAATTGTACCATGTAAATTATCTATGAGGGCAAATAAGAAATATTACACCATCACCCAAAACAAAACAAAACTCATGTTACCTTTGTTTCATATCACTATTGTCACTTGCTTCTAATTATGCATTTTCAGACCGACCTCTTTCCTGAAAAGGAATATATACGATTAAGCCTAACTCTTGTCAACTCTTCTACTTCGAACAAAGCACACGACAAGACGAGATATTTTCATTGTGCTTGAAAAAAAGATGAAGATAATAATATAAGAGCAATTAGTAAAAGGGGTATCTTTTGTTTGTGACAGTGGACTTTAAGACATAATTTTACTTACTCGTGTTGTGAATTGAAGAAAAAGTTTATTATTGTGAAATTTTATTTCTTTATAATAATTATTTTATCTCGTATTTTGCATATTTAATTTTGAGTGAAAATTTAAAATGCACACATCAAGTCCATATGAAAAATACCTATTTTTATAAACATATTCAAATAGACTAAAGGAAGTGTATTCAATTAAGAATTTAAAAATTTTTTACAGACGTTTTATCATATGTAGATTCGGCTAATTCCATAAATTATTTTAATTCTATGTAGAGTATAGCAGATTCTATCGGATTGATTTATCTCTATTTTCATAGACTTTATAGTCTATAGATTGTTATAATAAAAATTATCTATGAAAAACATATGATATAAAAATTGAAATAAGAAGACCTTACGCAATAACATGTATATGCAACATGTTTGTAAATAAAAATAGTTATTCATACTCTCTAATTCATACTCCCTTCGTCCGCCAAAAGATGACCACTTTGGCTGGGCACGAGATTTAATAAAATTGGTGATGATTTTGATGTAGTGGAGAAAGGGTCCCACCACTTTATGAGATGTGTGGTTGAGATTGAATTTGTGGTGATTTTTTTGTAAATAAATATTGTTTGTAATGATAAAAGATTTAAGTGGGTGGTGGGACCATTTCTATAAAAGGAAAGTGATATACTCTTTACGCACGCCCGATATAGTAAAAGTGGTACACTTTTGGCGGACAGAGTGAATATTACATTTTCTAAAACAACAATGAAAAATGCAAAACACAATGAATACTAAAATTATGAATGTAATTAAAAAAATACATTAAAATATTACATTTTTTATTTGGTGTTAAGCAAGTTTTTTTTTTTTTTTTGATCGGGCAAAGTCATGTTAGATGTTAGTAATTAGTTCCTCATCCACTTCAAGAACCACCTTATCTCTCCATTCACCAAGATCCACCTTATATCTCCAATCTCCAATTCGCTCCCAAGAGGGATCGAACCCGGGTCACTTCACTTAAGTGAGAACCCGGTGGCCAGTAGGCTAAGCAAGTTAAAAGCCTTGATACGAATATCTTCATCCAAATTTAAGATCTCCTTAATAGCATCCCAAATTTGGAATCTCCTTAATACTCAATATACTAAAAAATGCCACGTAACAATTTCAATGTATCAACTATCAAAAGCATATACCAAATTCTAAGTATAAACACGTGAAAATTGATCTTCTTAGCCAAAGTGAAATAGTTTATGACTTATATAGCCAACTATATAAAAGCATGATTTTGGGGGGTCAAAAGCCGTTGAAAAGACAAAATAACTTGACTAATTAATGAATAAAAATAAAAGAAAAATGAAATTGAAACAAAACCCAACAACAACAGCCTGTTCTTTCTCTATCTCTTCAAATTGACTCTCTCTCTTACTTCGAATGACTGCTTCTTCCTCATAAATGAAGCTATCTTCCTCAGCCAACACATGAAGGTTTCGTCGCAGGTTAAGGATTCACCGTACAAGTAATTAATGTGATAGTAAATGCAAAAGTAAGGTAGGTTGGTGAAGAAATGCATGAATATTGGGGTGTTTGTTCATTCTTCATCTTATTTTTTTTCTATCGACGAAAACCCACGAAAACTCTGAAAAAAATTAGCGATTTTTTATATGAAAAAGCTTTGATCGGACGAAATTCTTTGGGCATTCTGATTGTATTTAGGTATGTATGATAAATTCATAGCAAATGTATCAATTATATGTTTTATTTTATGATTTTGGTGAGAAAATTACAGTACACAGTAGTCTCTTCGTAAATGACACAATTAAGACTATATTGGCATCAAAATCAAGATTTGTTGTTTTGTAATGATAAAATTTAGTTTTTTCACGTCTAAGACCACATTGAGTATGAAAAATATAAAATAAATGCTTTATTGGGAGGACACAGTTGGGAGCTATGAATGTGTTCTTAACTACACAGTTGTGTTGACAATGACACAGTGAACATAAACATCCGTGCACAATTGAGCTCAATTGTGTACTTAGAAACACAGTTGTATCCACACGCCACAGTTGTAAAACATCAACCGTGTACAAAGTCAATCAACTGTGTACATATTGTGAACAATTAATCTTGGCAGTGCACAATTTGCTTCTCTATGTACAGTCGTACACAGTTGATTAAGTTTATACACAGTTGACATATTATATACTCCCTCCGTCCCGCTCTAAATGTCCCCTTACTTTTGGGCACAGAGATTAAGAAATGTGTATAAAGTAGATAAAGTGGGTATAAAGTAGATAAAGTAGGTTGATGGAAATTGTTTAAATATTAAGTATAGAGAGAGAGAGTGTATTGCCGAAAAAGGTATGAGGCATTTGGAGTGGGACACCCCATTATGGAAAGTGGGACATTTGGAGAGGGACGGAGGGAGTATGAATTAGTTTAATTATCATTTGTATAATAATCAAATCAATTAATTAATTAATTATTATTGAATTCATTAATATATTTATACAGTTGTATAATTAAATGTTGTGCACACTTGAATTATATACACGGTTGACATATGGGATGTGCCGACCTCAGTATCGGGCTACACATTCGACCACCAGTGATTGATCGACAATCTGGATGACCGAAAGAAAGCAGAGTTCGATCACATCTTGAGAAATCGTCGTCCACGACACCTCAACAAATTTGTGGTAGTTGTAAAGGTCATGGGCACAATAGGAGATCATACACAACATCTCTTTCTACCGAGGACGTGGACCCTGAACCACAGAAGAGACGACAAAAGAAGAAGTGCAGTATATGTAAAAGTACGGATCATATGAAGAAAAAATGTCCGAAAAAATAATAAAATGAATTAATATTAATAAACTTAATTAAATTGGGCTCAACATTATAGAATTAAATCATGAGAATTAAGTCCGTATTTAATATTATGTATATGAAATTAATGCTCTTAACATAATCTTTAATTTAATATATATTCAGTTTTATTATTAGTCAAACTATAAATAATTAAATGAAAATAAATCATATTACGAATATGGATAATGACAAATAATGCAATATTTATTCTATAATAAAACAAATTAATATTAATAAACTTAATTAAATTATGTTTAACTTAATAGAATTAAGTCATTAGAATTAAAGTCCATTGTTAGATAGAAAAAGGAGGCGCATGATAAATAGGCAAACTTGCAAATAGGAAGAAAATGAAGAAGATAATAGCTACACAATTTAATAATACTGAATTTGCGGTCGAATTGAGCGGAAAAATAGACAAACTTGAATTTTTTTTTTTTTTTCAAATTTATCGGAAAGATATAGCTTTCCAAAGCTGTACAGCCTGTATTTTAATACCTCTCAAACCAAAAAAAAAAAAAAAATTGTTTTAATATATATATATAATATTAAATTTCAATTCTATAGAAGGTTCTCGGACATGATAATTAAGTATATAGTGAACAACATTCACAATAATGTGGCTGTAGTTTAGTGGTAAGAATTCCACGTTGTGGCCGTGGAGACCTGGGCTCGAATCCCAGCAGCCACAAATCAGTTTTTTTATCTTTTTAAATAACTTTTGTTTATTAATTATAACTAGTGGTGTAATGACAATAATAATTATTAAATAATTTAAGTGTTTTACATATAATATTAAGATAAATACTATCAAGTAAAAAAATATTTTTTTTTGAAAGCCAAGACGTGCCCTTTATATTAAGGAAAATCAGCAGAAAAGTAAAAAAATATATTTAATTGTAAAAAAAAAGTGACATTTAAGTATTGGGGTTAATTATAGTTTGTAAACTAAACTTTGAACAAATTTTAGTTTATAGTCTCAACTTTAATTTATTTTTTGTATAGTCTGATCTTTAAGAAATTATTTAATTATAGTCATAATTGCACCAAATTTACTATTCTTTATTGTACTTACAGTTAAAATGATGAGAAATTGTTATGAAACTAGAGTCTAATGTAATTTACACGAAAAGAGATTTTCAACAGTAGGTAGCACATCGTCATCAGAACACTGGTGTAGTCGGAATCGCGCCAAAAAGTTAGTGAAATGATGCCAACCTGCAGACGCAATTCCGACTTCACCGGTGGTCCAAAGACGATGGTCTACCTATCGTTAAAAATCTCATTTAGTGTAGAATACATTAAGATCTAATTTCGTGACAATTAGTCATCGTTTCATATGTAATTTCGATAAAGAAAAGTTAATGTCATAATTTTTATATGATTGTGACTATAATTAAATAATTTCTCAAAGTTCACGCTATATAAAAAATAAATCAAAGTTGAGGCTATAAATTAAAATTTGCTGAAAATTAAGGCTATAAACTATAATTTATAACCCTAAGTATTGTACATATTTAAGATAAACATATTGAATTGTTAGGTTATGAGTATATGAATTATGAATGATGTAGATTTGTTCTTATGTGCCGCATTTTTAGTGTGTCACATGGACAAAATTTATGGTCCAAATTTAACACTACATACTATCGAAGGATACGATACTACCAGAACTTGATCCTAGTGCTACTTGAAAAGGGTGGTTCTAGTGATAGCTTTATTTTCGCGATAGCCATTATAATTAATGCATCCTTTGTAAAAAATAATAAATTTATATTCATTCAATAAAATAATGCATCCACATTGATCTTAATGATAAAATAACTGAAAATGATTCTTTATTTATATTTTATTTAGTGATTTTTACTTAAACCTCACCGTATATATATTTACAATCATGGTTGTTTGTACCTTAAGCTGGTTTTATGATTCTCTTTTGGTTTGATTGGGGATGGATAGTATAGTGTCAACCCTAATTGATGTAGTGGATGTTTCATTGGCCTTCATGGATAATTATGACCGTGTGTTCTTACTTAAGACTTGAGTTATTTATTTCTCTTGCTGGCTGTATTTAATATTGTTTTTAGTATTATTTTGAACCTTTGTTTAGGACAAGACTATTTATTGACTTTGGTAGTTTAATTTGTGGGCAGTTCTGGAATAGTTTTTTTTTTTTTTTTTTTTCTGAAAGGTTTCTGGAATAAAAGTTACACTGTACTCTTGTCATTATGCTTGTGCCTCGTCACTAAATTTCACCATTTATAAAAGTGAAAAAAATGCACCAATATCACTTTGTTATGTTTCATAGTTGAAGTTTTCAATTAGAAAATTAACTAGTATATATGCTTTAATCTCCCTCATCAAAGTACATGTGTGATCACGGTTTCTAACTTTTCTCTAGATATTTGGTGCGTATGGTTCATGAATATCTATTTTCAAAATAATAAACTTTCTTTTTACAAAGTACAACTTTAAAAGTCGATTTCCTCAAAAAAAAAACTTTAAAAGTCGATACAATTGCGATGATGGACTTGTAGTACTATACAACAAATGATTTCAATTGTCTTAAAATACTAATAATTTAATGATTAATACATGCAATCATAAAATGTCCAACTACATGTCCCTTCCTTTCCACCCCAAAATGGCAAATTGAAAGTTAAAAAGATCAAATAATTAATAACCCTTAAACGAAACTTGCGTCTAAAACTACTAACTTTAAATTATTTTCTAGTTCATTGGTTATAGTAAAATGATTTATGTCGTTGTAAAACATACAGTATTCTATCTACCACTTGGAGTTGGACGTCTGGTAATCATCATGAAAATATTGTTTTGAGAAATTAAGTAATTAACTAATTGAAGTGAAGTCCATTAATTCAATATTTGCGTCTTAATTGTTTGTTAAAATTGTAATGGGGGGACTAGGTAGTGATTTTTATTGCGCCTTAATTCTTTGTTAAAATTGTAAGAATTAATGGATTTTGATGATACCATAATCATTGGGCCTATGGAAAGCCCATGTGTAATAACACTCAGGGTCCATCACATAATAAATGCATGAGTTTTAGATCAATTAGTAATTATAATATCTAACATTTTGATTCGTTGCAATTAGGATTAAATCTAATCGAGTTGTCAAACTTTTAATTTCAAATGATCAAATCAAATTTTGTCGTTTGAGCCTTTAATTTGATAAATTAGAAGTTCAGAATCTGATGGCTTCAAGAGAATAACATTTTCACATACAATAAATCTATGCAGCCACATTGTGGCCACCCACAATTTAATTTAATAGAGAAAATTTCAATTTTTTTAATTTATTTTTAAAATAAAAATAGGATTTAATTATTTTATTGTATTCTCTATATTATAGTTATTTTTTTGCAACTTTTATTTTTAATTTATTTTTTAATAAAAATAAAAAGTTACAAAAAAATTATAAAAAAATAACTACAATATAAAGAATACAATAAAATAATTAAATCTTATTTTTATTTTAAAAAATAATTTAAATATTTTTTTTTTCTATTTAAGTGAATTGTGGGTGGCCACAATGTGACTATTTAGCATTACTCTTTCACATAACTTAGCACTAATTCTAACTAACTGAGATAAATTTCACGAAATTTGCAAATATTATTTGCCTTTGTTGCCTAAGATGGTGGGACTTCAGCTAAAATTCGTAGTGATTAGCAAGTACTCCCTCCGTTTTTTATTAAGTGTCACCAACCGTTAAAATACGCATACCAATAAAATAAGATATTTTACATTTGTAACCTTAGTAATTGTCATAACAAATGCATATATACAACTAATTATTACATTCATACAAATATTAAATAAGGATAAAATAGGAAAATGTCATAAATATACTCTCAAATTTTGAAATAGAAACTTGTTGAAAAACAAAAAAAATGAGCTAAATGAGACACTTATAAAAAAACGGAGGGAGTAACAATTAAGTCATATGCTAAAATAGTCCACTTGTCGAGCTCGCCAAAATTCAACCTTTGATTCTTTGAAATAAAGGTTCGGACAATAAAAATTTATTTAAAATTGAAAATTTAATAAAATGGACAAATTTGGAGATGATCCTAATTGTAACAAAATCAAAAGATTAAATTATTTTGCCAAAATTTGAATATATATAGTGTTGCAATTGCAATTAGCATTTAAATGCAATTGAACATTAGAAAAGTTTACATGTGTTCATTTAACTTTATTACTACTATTTAATTTGTTTTTATGGGTATTACCATAGACAACAGTGTTTGTGGTGGTTATGAAACAGTTACCAAGAACTGATCTTTGTTTTTATGGAGTATTATCATTGCAAGTTACCTTAATTTTCGAGATATGAAAAGTCGGTGATTAAAGAAACACGTTAAGGAATTCAGTGTGAAGCAGCCTTTTCATGCTCACGTTAAATTTCCGCATTTCAATTTAACCAACACCATTAACAATGCTTTCTCGGAATTAGCACCTTTTTTCTTGGTTATAGCAACTTAATTAGTAATTAATAACTATGATCTAATTATAAGGTTATTATCAAATGTTTAATCAAAAGTGGCTGTAGTTTAGTGGTGAGAATTCCACGTTGTGGCCGTGGAGACCTGGGCTCGAATCCCAGCAGCCACATATGTTTTGTATATTTTTTGTAATTAAATGTTTTTATTTACGAGTGAAATTTTTATATATAATGTTTGAGTTTTTTTCGCAATGGTAATCAAACCTATGTGCAGTGAATCTGTATATATTTATTCTCATTGTTGTTAATACTTTGTAAGATTTGGGTATCCCATTCATCTTCAAAAAGATATACGATAAATCGTGATCAAGCTTATGTGAAATTATATATATGTTCTCATTGTTGTTAATAATTTGTGATATTTGAGTATCCACAATATTATGAGATGAGTCATTTTTTGTGTGCTTTATCTCGTCTCGTACAATATATCATTAGAAAAAAATTTAAATTGTCACCCATCGTGAAATTTCTTCAAGCTATACATGTTTAACTTTGAAGTTTATTTTAAATGGTCATACATCTTGTTAATATAACTAGTGCCTATCCAATTATTTAAGCTCTTCATTAATATGTAGTCTCATTATCATATACTCTTGAAATCTCTCTCTTTCTTTCAAGCTATAAATGTTTCACTTTGAAGTTTCTTTTAAGTGGTCATTACCCATCAAATTATTTAAGCTCTACATTAATATGCAGTCTCATTCTCATATACTCTTGAAATCTCTCTCTCTCTCTCTTTGAGGGGTCTCTCTTTCTTTCAAGCTATACATGTTTAACTTTGAAGTTTCTTTTAAGTGGTCATGAACAAATAAATACATCTTGTTAATATAACTAGTAGCTATCAAATTATTTAAGCTCTTCGTTAATATGCAGTCTCATTCTCATATACTCTTGAAATTTCTTCAAGTTACACATGTTTAACTTTGAAGTTTTTTTAAGTGGTCATTAACAAATAAATACATCTTGTTAATATAACTAGTACCTATTAAATTATTTAAGCTCTTCATTAATATGCAGTCTCATTCTCATATACTCTTGAAATTTCTTCAAGCTATACATGTTTAACTTTGAAGTTTTTTTTAAGTGGTCATTAACAAATAAATACATCCTGTTAATATAAGTACCTATCAAATTATTTAAACTCTTCATTAATATGCAGTCTCATTCTCATATACTCTTGAAATTTCTTCAAGCTATACATGTTTAACTTTGAAGTTTCTTTTAAGTGGTCATTAACAAATAACTACATCTTGTTAATATAGCTAGTACCTATCAAATTATTTAAGCTCTTCATTAATATGCAGTCTCATTCTCATATACTCTTTAAATTTCTTCAAGCTATACATGTTTAACTTTGAAGTTTCTTTTAAGTGGTCATTAACAAATAAATATATCTTGTTAATATAACTAGTACCTATCAAATTACTTAAGCTCTTCATTAATATGCAGTCTCATTCTCATATACTCTTGCAATTTCTTCAAGCTATACATGTTTAACTTTGAAGTTTCTTTTAAGTGGTCATTAACAAATAAATACATCTTGTTAATATAACTAGTACCTATCAAATTTTTTAAGCTCTTCATTAATATGCAATCTCATTCTCATATACTCTTGAAATCTATCTCTTTCAAGTATGTTTCAATTCGTTCATGTTCCCCTCCGTTTGGCAGCATTAATAGGAGCCGCTCCTCGAGCATCACCTTACAATAAAAATGCCTTACAAAAACTAACAATTAGGAGGAAAATTTAGTAAGAAAATAAGACACTTTCACACTACACCTAATTTTTTTTTAATACTAATCAATAATGAGAAAATTTAAAATTGATGAGAGCGTATAACATATTTTTTCTTTAAAAAAAATATAATATTACTTTTCCATATTTTTTGAAAATTTTGATTTTATTGGATGTCCCTACCATGAACATAAAAAAATCACAAGGCTTTGAGATCAATCGGGTCAATTCACTTGATTTCGAAATAATGCTATTGATTTACATGTTATTTGACTCAGGCCAATTAGGCTAAGAGGGTGTTTGACTAAGCTTATTAAGCTCTTTAAAACAACTTATAAGTTGTTTAGGAGCTTATAAACTTATTCAAAATGTTTGGTAAAATAAGCTTCTATAGAGCTTATAATGTGACGCCCAGGGCAGAAGTAAGGAGTGATCACTAGTGCACAATGCACAGACAAAAGAACGGCTTCTATAAGTGCTTCAAAGCGGAGGGGTACATGAACGAACCGAAACACACCTAAAAGAGAGGGGTTCCTAGAATATGCAGGTATGAGACTGCATATTCGATGAGAGCTTAAATGATTTAATAGGTGCTACTCATATCAACAAGATGTATCTTCTTTTCTGGTGACCACATGGAAAAAAAAAAACTCCAAGGTTAAGCGTGATTGGCTTGGAGCAATTCTAGGATGGGTGACCCCTAGTAAAATTCTCTGGAAATGTGCAAGTGAGGACAAAACACGCTAGAAAAGACTCGTGTTGGTCTGTGGGTAGGCCTGTGCATTGGTCGTTTCGGCTGACCGACCAAAAAACCATAAACCGACTGACCTACGGTTTGGAATGTTCATGGGCCGAACCGACCAAAATTTCAAGACCCAGCCGACCGCACACCGACCCGTCAAAATAGTCGGTTTTCAATCAACCGAATCGAGCCGAACTAATGGAGGTCAAAGGCGGCGGCGCGCTCGGAGAGAAGATTGAGGAGAAGGCCCGCGATTACAGGAGGGTTTGTGAGGCTATTGCAGGAGGGCAGCGCGATTGTAGGAGGGGTGGTTAGGGGCGAGGTCTGTTGAAGGAAGGAGGGAGACGCAGCCTGTTGCTTCAATTGAAGGCGGCAATAGCCGCGGGGTGCATAGAGGAGGAGCAAATTCTGACAACTAGAGGGATGGTGGTCTGGACAGGACGGCGTAGTAGCAGGGCGTTTGCTGGCGCGGCGGCGGAGTCAGCTGCTGCGACTCTGGACGGGGTGTGGCCGGTCGAAGGTTGTTTGGACGGTGAGGTCAGTTGAGTGGAGGGAAGGATCGAAGGTGACGACGAGAAATGGAAGGAGGAGGCGTCTTTCACTTTAGATTTGGGAATAGAGAAAACTCGGTGGCTGACATTAGTTTAGGGTTAAGGTTAGAAAAAAAATACTGATAATAAATATATTCAGTTGGTTCGGTTTTCGACCGATTAAATTTGAAAAAACCGAACCAGCTGATTAAACCGAATTTTCTGTGAAAAACGGGCCGAATCGACCGAACTCATATAAAAAAATTGACGGAAAACCGATCAGTTCCATCATTTGTCGGTCGTTTCGAATTCTGCTCCCCCTATCTGTGGCCTGTGGGGACAACTGTCAAGTTTGGAGTCGGGCTGTTACATATAAGCTCTAAGAGCTTATAAGACATAAGTTCATCTACCCCAACTTATTTTCTCATTATTACAAAAATAATTCAATTATGATTTTTTATTTTCATCATATATCATTCTAATTTAATTTTTCTTCCATTTTTTTTCTCTAATAAAGATTTTCTCTCACAGACTAAAAATTATCTTTCTAACTTATAAACTCAATTAGCCAAATACTTTAATAACTTATAAGCTTTTAAAAAACTACATATTATAAGCTTTTTAAAATAAGTTTAACCAAACATCCTTTAAGTTTTGTTAGGACTAAATTTTTTTAGTTTAACCCTATTTTTATTTATTTAATCGGGCCAACTCGACCTTTTTAGATTACTACTATTTCTTGTGAGGTTGGCCCATTTCTCATTTACTCCTTTCTTTTTTCTTTTGTCTGGGCCAACTTCAGGGCCCAGAACCGAGCCCAATCCCTAACCCTAGCCCACTACCACATCTGATATACCCCCACCCCAGCCCCACTCTCTCTCTCACTTCACTCTGCGCCGCTCCATCTAACCCTAATCATCTCTCTCTCTCTGACCCCTCGACTCCTCCACCTTCCCACCGCCCTTTTGCCTTGGTTTCTCCATCGTCTTCAATGGCGATTCTCCCTCCCGTTACTGTTGCTCTCCTTAAAACCCTGATGCTCTCTCAAATGGGGATAACCGTTATTATCAAAGTGAGAAAGGCTCTGCTATTCCTTTCAAATGTGGTTGTTTTCTTTGATAGTACGGGATTCCCTGTGTGAGTGGAGGTATCAGCGGGCTTTCCTGATCATCGGAGCCCTGATTGGTGGTTACCTGAGGTACATTTGAGTCATTTGAGTTCTGTACTTAGGCTCCTGCTGTTGGTGGCTGAGATCTGAGAAGCCGCTCCATATCCATCACTTTGGTCTTGATCGAACTGCTGCCGGAAGGGTTGCCGAGTTCTGGGGAAAATCTGAGCCCCACCGTGTCACGAGGACACCTTTTCGCCTCTCTGAACTCTCTCTTTCTTTATTTTTCTTTTCTCTCTTGTATCACTTTTACTCTTTTCTTTTCTCTTATAGTGCAGATCTAAAGAAGAAGAAGAAGACGAAGACTCAAGTGCTTGAGCACGAGTGGGGAAGACAGGAGGTTCGGGAATCAAGTGGTGAACCCTGGCTAGGCGAAGATACCCAACATTTCTTTTGAGATAAAACCGTGTGAACTATTGTTAATCAGATTACGAATTTACAAAAACTGGTAGAAAACCAGTAAAAATTGAAGTAGAACGATTTGCAAAAGTAAATATAATGAACTTATCAGCAATGACATTTCCTTCTATACTCAACGTGGTCTAACTCATTTGTGTCTTCCTAGTCTCATATACCACAACTTTATAACACTTGTAATATAATAAATGAATTTGTAAAATGAAATATAACATTTAACAACATGGTAATTATTATAATGGAAATTCGAAATTCTGATCGTGCATTTACGGTAGGATCGTGTTGGTGCAGCGGTAACAACATGCATTTCTAACTGTTCTGACATAATTTCAGAATATTAAAACATTTCTCATCTTCCCCTCACTCTTCTGGCCCAGATAACATTAAATTTTATTTACTACTGGAAAATTATTGAATTAAAGAAACCTACAATTGTAAATTAATTGTTATTTAATATACACATAAGTGACTGACCTGCTGTTGACTATTCAGTTTCATAAGATTGTTAAACTTATTTAAAGTCCAAAACTTGAGAATTTGAGACTAAATATGACACAGTAAAACTACTTTTAATTAAATACTGGTATTTATGTACTCAGTTATATTTTTAACTGTTATTTTTATTAATAACCTTATATTTATATTGGTTATTTATAACATGATGGTATTTATAATAAGGGTAAATATCATGAAAACCCCTGAAGTTTACCCGCTTTATCAAAAATACCCCGAAACTTTCAAAATGTTCTCTAAACCCTCAAACTATCAGATTTTTATCAAATATATCTTGTATCTATTTTTCGATCACCAAAAATGTGATTTGGCTCACCGGATGCCACAATATAATTTATATTCTATTTTTTTAAAAAATACAATGGCAAAAACGAAGTCGTTTCGTATAATATCATTTAAAAAAATCCACTCTGAAATTTAAAATTCACTTCTACCGTGTTTGAAATTCACACTAATAACCTAGAATAATGGATAAACACGATAGAATATGGTACGAAACGAAGTCGTTTTTGCCATGTCATTTAAAAAAAATAGAATATAAATTACATTTTGGGATTCGGCGAGCCAGATCACATTTCTGGTGACCGAAAAATAGATGTAGGATATATTTGATAAAAACTTGATAGTTTGAGGGTTTAAATAACATTTTGAAAGTTTCTAGGTATTTTTGATAAAATGAGTATAGTTCAAGGGTTTTCATGATATTTACCCTTATAATAATACTCCTATTTTGCTCTAAAAATAGAAAGTAAAATCTGATTTATTAAATAGTTCCTAATCAATAGTGGGCATATATATGAAGCAATTAATTAAATGACAATAAAATTAAAAAAAAATATAATCCATAACATAATTATATTATTAAAAAAAGAAGAAGATTGTCAAACACGTGAGTGATCAGTGAAGTGAGTGTCGGCAGAGGAAATTCTTCCATATTCACAAGCTGTAACCCCAAATTTTGGCCTAAGTCAAATCTATTAATTATAAATTATTGTTGGATTATGTATTTGGTGAAGATTGACCCGGTTCCAATTATTTCCCCAAATCATCACTATACCAAAATAAAAGGCAACAGTTTTCTTCAATTAATATAGAAGATGACGTTGGCTGTTAGCTTTGATACGTAGACAAATTTGATTTAGCACATCACACCATAGTTCTTCATTATTTGATGATTTAATTAATCGTATCAAAGTCAAATTGATTTCAATCGGAATTAAATCGACCAATTTGACGCTTCTAAATTTGTGTTTAATTGTGAATAGTGAACTTCAAGCTTTCTTAAACTTAAATAATAGGGGGTTTGGCAAAAAAAAAATCACATGCAATTTTGAAATTGCAATTTTAACGTGATTTTTGAAGTGTGACGAATTAAATCATCATTTTTTCAATTTTTCTAATTTCGTCCCCTCAATTATTTCCGATTGTCGAATTATTTAATTGGAGCTTACGTCGATTGATTCGCCATGTAATATTCACTTTATAGGGTCATTTGCAATAAAATTATTGAATATTATAAAGTAGGTGCAGATACATGATACAATCCCTTTATAATATGTGAAATTTTTTAATTGAAATTGTACGAAACGACATCATTTAAGCTTAACAAAATTCACGTTATTTTTACCAATCCAAGTAAGCTCCAACTCAACACTCCAACAACCAAAAGAATTTGGGGAGATAAAATTACAAAAATTAATAAGATGATGATTGAATTCACCACACTTCAATTAATATAATATTAATATTGTAAATTTGAAACAATCTGATATTTTATTTGACAAAACCACTACATAATGCTTGCATTGTTTCATTTGGATAAAGACTTTATATTATACATAAATATATTTTCGCATATATTCATACTATAAAGGAAGGGTTACCGCGAGAGCCTTTTAAAATAAGAAATAAGAAATAAGAATTAAAAAAATATATATATGAATTTTATATAGAACACGCATGAATTTGCTGTATAAATGTATGAATTGCGATAAATAAATTTTTGCTATCTTTGGGATACGAACTCAGGACCATAAATTCATCCAACAGGATGATGAATCAACCGTAGATCTTGATGATCTAAGGGCTGAAAATGATTATTATTTTATATATTAAGACGTGTACTTATTTTAGCCCTCTCCCATACTATAATTTATTCTTTTAAATAATTGTGCTAAAAAATAGATCAAGTAAAATGAGACGAAAGAAAGTAGACGGTATAAATGATTAGGGATGTCAAAAAAAGCCCGAAATCGGCGGGTCGATCCAAATAGACTAATAAAAAATAAGGTTTAGGGCTGAAAATTTTAGCTCGAAAAAATTAGCCCGAATGGCCCAAACCGAAAATTGCTCGAGCCCGATAGGTTTAGCCTGAAAATTGAATGGGTTGGCCCGATTAACCAAACACTTTCTTAATAATTGATTTTTAAACTTTAATACTTTATTTTTTAATTCGATAATAACATTTTGATGCTTGTAGAATATGTTTTGATTTTTTTCAACATTAATAACAAACATTTATGATATAAAAGTCAAAGAAAGATAGTCATTTATGTTAAGTCTATTTACATTTTTTATCGGAAATGAAGTTAAAGTTGAATATTATGTAAACTTACGTTAAAATAACACTAATTTTTGTATCTAAACCAAGGCAAAATGTCTTGATTTAAAAAACACGACATATTTTTATTAAACGTAAACTTGCGGGCCCAAATGGGCTAGCTCGAAATCAAACGGGTTAGGGTTAGGATCGAAAAACTTTAGCCCAAAAAATAAAAAAATCGACTAGCCCGAACCAAAAATAACCTAAAACCGAATGAGCTGGTCCGAAACCAAGTAGGCTGGCCCGATTGACATCCCTAAAAATGATGATGGATCAATTGAAAATCATACCATTCAATTTGATACTCTATCCATCACGCACTATTAGAAAATAACTATACAGAAATATCATAAACATGAAAACATAAAAATATTTTAGTTCGAATGCTTAATTCAAATGGCAAAGCTGAAGCACCCGAAGACTCTTATTTATGAGAGGTCTTGCGTGCAGTGTACTTTTTTCACTTTTGTATAAATAATTTTTCCACCTTTATGTGGGTGGTGGTTCCGCCTATTTGCAGTTATTTTTTCATCTTTATATGATGTTGAGATCTCGTCTGCGTGTGAGTGTTTATTTGATTATATTTAGATATATATATATAGGGGAAGGCTAAAATAAGAACGCTTCTTAAAATATAAATTAGGAACTATTTTCAGCCCTTAGATCATCAAGATCTACGGTTGATTCATCACCTTGTTGGATAAATTCATGGTCCTGAGTTCGAATCCCAAAGGTAGCAAAAAATTATTTTTCGCAATTCATGCCTTTATACAGTTTATTCATGCGTGTTATACATAAAATTTATGCATTTTTGCTGGTTCGTAATGCTTAAAATAAGGGTGGTTTATTGAATAACCGCCCCTATATATATATATATATATATATATATATATATATATATATATATATAGGGTTCAATTCTAGTGAGAAGCTGTAAATGAGATTAATGAACTTTTCAATAAATTCTTTGAACTTTTCAATGTAACTAACGAACCCACAAATATATTTAATTTGTTAAAAAAGATGCTACAACCAAGAATTGAACCCCAGATCAACCGCAAGTTCATAAGAATTTACAGTAAAGTTCATCAAAATGTACTAACTTGTAAATTCTTTCTCACTTCTCAACACATTTGAGCTTCTCAATTGAACCTTTACCTATATATATATATATGGGAAGGTTAAAATAAGTACATTTCTTAAGATATAAAATAAGAATCATTTTCAGCCCTTAGGTCATCAAGATCTACGGTTGATTCATCATCCTGTTGGATGAATTCATGGTCATGAGTTCGAATCTCAAAGGTTGCAAAAATTTATTTTTCGCAATTTATACATTTATACAGCGAATTCATACGTGTTCTACTTAAAATTCATACATTTTTTTCTAGTTTTTATTTCTTATTTTAAGAGGGTGCTCTTATATAGGGGAGGGCTATGCTGTAAACACTTTTTAACATATAAAATACGAACTATCTAAATTTGTATCGTTTTCAAATTTCGCCGGTGTTGGTTTTTTTTTTAATTTGACGATATGAACAGCCAGTTTTTTTTTTAATTTGACGATATGAACAGCCGGCGGAGTTTCCGATAATGTTGAACAACCCTTGGTTTTTTGGCGCTTTCCGGCAAAGTGTCGATAATATATAATCATATTTGATTTTCTGTTGGATTTTAGATAATGTATGTGTTGGATTTTTATTCCCTATAAAATGTGAAACCGTTGGACAAGACTTGGTTTTCCTGCGATTTCCGGCGAAGGGTCGAGACTCTATGAACATATTTCATTTTCCGTTGGATTTTCGATAATGTAAGTGTTGGATTTTTTCTCCCTAAAAATAGATGTTATTCATGATTCTGAGTCGTTATTCATATGCTTTGCTCACGACTTCTGTATCTATTGTTCATAAGTTATAAAGGGATGTCTGGATGACGTCTTACTCATATGGATTGAGTTGTTTATTTGTGTTTTTCTTTTAGGTGTAACTCTGAGGATATTATTGAATTGAAGAGTTGATGGAGTTATACCACAAAATTAAGAATATAACGTCGTATCCACGTTCAACAATTTGAATGTCTTGTTCATATAGATGAATGCATGTTATGGAGATGTTATTCATGTGTGTGAGGCGTTATTCATGACCTTTGTTCACGAATTTTGCTATCTGGTTCATAATTGATGAATCTTGTTCATGAGTTTTATTTATGTTCATGTGTGTTCTGATTTATTCATGACTTTTGTTATATTGTTCAAGGGCTGTGAATCATATTTGATCTGGTGTTATTCATGTAATTAATGCGTTTGTTCGTGTTTGTGGGGGATTTCTAATATGTTGGTTTCAAAATGAAAATTGTTCATGTTTGCTCATTTAGGTGAGGCCGACTACGCCACTCTCTGCTGGGACGAGTTACGCATCTGTCATTACTGAAAAGAACTAGACACATGTGCGCTGCGCTAGAATTATCAATAACGACTACAATGAAGTGAGGGAATATGTTATGAGCTGTGCATCGAAGCATTATCTCAGCTTGTGCATGGATACTATGTTCAACGCAAGCTTGTTTTGCTTGGATGAGAGTGCAGGAACATACTGCGATTATTGCTTTGATTTTTGTTATTTCTCTGAATATTTGATGTGGTTTTTATTATCAGAAATAATGATACTATCAGAAATACAATATTTCTTTAAATTAGGTATCGTTTTTGGTCATGTGCAATAATGAAATCCCATTATCTAATTAGTAAGCTCTCATTATCTGATATATGATTATGTTCATAAGTACTAAATAAGTGAACAACATGAATCAACAAGGACAATACACCGAAAAAAAAATAACGAACATACAATACGTGCCCGTGAATATATCAATGATCACTATGAACATATCAATGATATTTATGCATTTTGCTTTTTATTATCATAGATAATGAACATACAATACGTGTCCGTGAACATATCAATGATAAATCTATATTGATACATAACAAGAAAAATTGGGATAACAAAATACTCATGAAATAGGACGAGTACTAATGCATTATTCAATCATACAATGACATTAATCAATGAACACTATTTTTAAGACGCACATTTAGGATTTGTATTAATAAATACAAAAGCAAATTAAACACAAGAACTCAACGCATTATTCAAACATGCCAAAGAACATGTATGATGATTGTCGAATATTAGATATGGAATTCAAGCAACTATGAATTCGACCAAACTTGAGTAAATAATACACCACATCAAAGAATACATACAAATCAAATATTCGATCGTGTGGTAGTGGAGAGAGCAAGATATGGTTGAAAACCAAGATACCATAAATATGAAATATGTATTACATGAAAATAGGAATGTATCGGTTACATTATATTAGTAAATGGCCGAAAAATCCTTAAGTGAGGAAAATAAAGCCTGATTATCAATTTATATATTAGCTGTTAGATTAATGTGGGGATGATGGGCTATGATTAGTTCTTAGATCTCACAGGATCCTATCCCTATATATATATATATATATATATATATATATATATATGGGGTACATTGATCTGTTCATTAAAATTATAGATCTGTTCGTTTTTATTTTACGAATTCTCTATTCTCCACAATATTTAGCTTCTCTGTTGAACCCTTCTCTCTCTCTCTCTCTCTCTCTCTATATATATATATATATATATATATATATATATATATATATATATATATATATAGGGGTGGGCTATCGTGAGAGCACATCTTTAAATAAGAAATAAGAATAATTTTTAATGTATGAATTTTATGTAGAACACGTATGAATTTGCTGTATAAATATATGAATTGTGAAAAATAAATTTTTGCTACCTTTGGGATTCGAACTCAAGACTATAAATCCATCCAACAGGATTACAAATCAATCGTAGATCTTGATGATCTAAGGGCTGAAAATGATTCTTATTTTATATCTTAAGAAATGCTCTTATTTTAGCCCTTCCCTATATATATATATATATATATATATATATATATATATAGGGTGTGGTTCTAGAAAGAACTACATTATTTGTGAGAACGTGAGAACCATAAAATCTAATGCATCCACTGTAAAAATTAATGCATTAGCTGTTAAAATTAATGCACTCAAAAAAATAAAAAAAAATTGTTCTCTTCAGGATTCGAACTCAGGATCTGCATTCATCCAACAAGATGATTCATCCAACAAGATGATGCATCCACCGTAGATCTTGATGATCGAATGGCTGAAAATGGTTCTCCGTTCTTCTTTTATTTAGTGGTTCTTTCTTGAACCTCTGGATGAATGCAGATCCCGAGTTCGAATCCTTTTTTGAGTGCATTAATTTTAACAGCTAATGCATTAATTTTTACAGTGAATGCATTAGATTTGATGGTTCTCACGTTCTCATAAATAATGTAGTTCTTTCTAGAACCACACCATATATTAAATATTTAGTATTCTCTGTTTAACCTTTCTCTCTCTATATATATATATGTAAAAGGGTTAATGTTGAAATAAAATAAAATTATCTTCTCTTTACTATTTTATTATAAACTACTTCCTCCGTTCCAATAATAACGTCATGTCTCAGCCAAAGAAATACTTTACTTTATATATTCTCTCTCTATCTCTTCTCATTTATTTTATCTTTCTCTTACTTTTTCATCATTCTCTCTATCTCTTTCCTTATTTACTTTATTTATAATTTCAACCTTATTATTGGAATGGATGAAGTATTTGTTTCTTAATATTTGTTTCTAACGTATGTATTATTTTAAGTATTTTTGTGTGTAATTATAAAATAATTTGACCATATACTGAATGTGCGATAATATTCACACATTTATACTGCTATACGCAATTAATTTTTTAAAAAAAATCGCCTATAATCTTATGATTTTTATGCGCTATTTATGAAATAATACTTGGTTATTCTTAAATTATAGCTCGATATTTGACTCCATAGTGACTTTTTAACCTAAACTTGAAAATATATGACATATATAGTTTATATATACTTAAATATATTCATTGTTCACTTAATAACTAAAGTTAAAAAAATTCGATCAACTAAGTTGATCTATCTTCGAGAAACATGCATCTAAATAAGTGATTATGCCTACAAACAACCTAAAATAATTTTTTAAATATTAAAAAACCAACAAAAACTCTCTTAAGTTGGCAGAAAATTATGACTCAAACTATTAAGTAAATAACGGATAAAATATTGGCGCGATTGATATGCTTGAAGCCATTATGGTACCCGTTCAGACGGTTACTGAGGGTCTTGTTGAGATAGAGGAGAACTCGGAGGATGCTATAGTAATGAGGCAGAGGATTGTGAAGATAATAATATTGGACAAGAGCCTAATAATACGGAGACTGTGCTGGGAAAATGCTATGAAAGTGTAGAGGCTGGAACAGAATCTGGAGAACTCTATTAAGGTTCAACGTGTTGCCAACATAGTAAACAGTCAAGCTAAGGAGGTTAATCCTCCTGGCAAAGCGAAAGGAATTATGGAAGAGATTCCCTCTGCGACGGATCAGCTTGAAATTGCTAATCGCATTAGCAAGCTGGAGGCACAGGTTAGTCAGGGAATGCAACTTTTAGTTGAAACGTCGCAGGCACCGCCGAAGCAAGGACGAGATCGTCCACCAAAGGGGATGGAACGTGCGGGCGGGGTCGTGCAACATGCTTCCGGTCTTGTGCCAGAAGATAACATAAAATGTCGCCTCAGAAAAGCGATGGAGGAGGGTCATAAGCCGAGGGATTATGTAGTTGATCACAACAACAACGATAGTCTTCATGCTATGAATAATATCGCCAACAAACGATGGTCGGACGAGGTGGAGTTGGATGACACCCACACCATAATTGATAATCTTTATTGGTAGGTGTGGCTAGGGATCTTTATCACGTTTTTGGCGTACTAGATTTTTCTCGTTTATTTGAGTATGTCTTGTGGTACTCTTGGCGGTGCTAGGTAGTGTTGTTGCTTTTTTCATTTTTGATCTCTCTTTTCTGAGGCTCGGACTTTTAGTCTACTCTCTTGTGCTTTCAATGGATTTTTGTTTTCCCTTTTTTTTTTATATAAAACTCAATTTAATTGTATGTATTGTCTAAATTTATAATATTTTAAAGTTCGGCAAAAAAGTAACCTTGAGTTCAAAGTTTAAGCTATAATTTAATAATAACAATATAATTTTGAAATTGCGTTCAATATATTGCAATTTTGAATTGAAATATTCAACTAATAAAAGTAATGAAATTACTTATGACATTATGTAATTATGAATTGAAATTTCTTTGAGCAGTAATTTTCAATCGTATATAAATTGAGAAACACATATATAATTTAAAGTTTCTTTTTAGGATTTTACTTAAGAGCTTCGACTCGAACAATTTATGAACTTGATACAGAGTCATAAGTTATATCCACTTTTTTATGTATAGATAGTATGTAACTAATACGAACAAATATTAAACATTTTAAAGTTAAATTAAATTACTCCCTTTTTCTTAAAGATGTATTAAATTTTTATTTTGTTTTTCATTATAGGACTTTTCACATATATTAAAGTGATTTCTCTCTCATCTCATTATACATATGATATGAGAGCATTAAATAGATAATGAGTAATATATTAATAGTAGGAAGTATGAAATTAGTTTTTCAATAACAATAACTAATGTTGTACGACTAAAGAATCATTATCCAGGTAGCAATTGATGTTTTTTTTAATTATTGTGTAAATAGCCAAAATATCTTATAGAAAATTGAGGGAGTATTGGTGAGATTGGGAAATTAATAATGAAAGGTTATATTTTCATTGAACCAAGAATTCAAATCAAAGAACAGATATTGGGCGAGACTATTTCACTCTAGGACAGATGTAGATTTGAATTGAACTCACATTCAAATGACATTTGTAATATGTGATGATAAAATCTCTACGCGGTTGTTCGTCTGAGTAATAATTGAAAAAAAAATTGTGTCTAAATTTATTATAAACATGTGCTTTTTGATAAAAATACAATATATATAAATATAAACTTATAAAATAAGTTAAAGTTGTAAGTGTCGATAGGTCTGTTACTACAACGTAAACATCTGTAGAATTTAAATGACACCAGAAATACTTTATGCAAATTTATCAAACATGATAAATATATGATTGCTTTAATGACGATAAATCACTATGATGAAAAACATAACATTTTATAACATAAATCAATTCTATATTCAGTCCTTATAAATCTCAAATCTATCTAAGGTTGAATAAAGATATATAATTAATCAAACCTAGATTAATCATATTAAACAAAATGAGAATGACTTTGCAGTCAAAAATCTATGTAAGACATTTTCGATCTAAACTTGATTACTCTTTAAATAATCAAGTAAGATTATCTACGCTTATGTTGTTCGTGTTGGAAATATGGTTTTATGCCATATATGAAAATTATTATTTAATTAAATATTTATTATTTAATTAAAATAATGATTGTATGTTAATCTACATCTCGAGTAGATCAACGTGATATACTTGAAGTCTCAAAACCGATTTCCGATGAGTGAGATATTGTATGTCAAAGTTTGGATGTTGAAGAGGAAAAATAACATTTGTTATGTTATCCCACATTGGAAAACATAGAGATGTTTTTCATGTATAAGAATAGCAAAGCACATGGAGTTAATAAATTGACTTGTGGGCTTGCTAGTGGGCTTGATCTAAGTACTAGCCTCGCGCGCGCCGCCGCCGACGATCGATCGGACGGACGACGACGTCGCCGCCGCCGCCGCCGGACGGGCGGGTCGGGTACGGGCCGCGGCCAAGGACTTGGATCTTGGCAATTGGTGCTTTGGGGTGGTGTTTGGGGCCCAAACTATTTTTTGGACCAACTCCATTGGGCTTTTAATTTTTGGCCCAACAGAATTATTTTCTTGGCCCAACTGAATTATTTCCTAAGCCCAGCCCATAACAGCAACAGTTGACAGCAGCAGCAGAAGAAGCAGGACGCCAACTTCGACTTCTGCATGGCGTCTTCAATTTTGCAACTGAGTTTCTTCAATGGCTGCTGCCACCGGCCACATCTTCAACCTTCCAGCCGTCGGAGTGGAATTCAATGTATTGAATTCATACTTACCACATGTCTATAAATAGGCTTGTGGAGAGCATGCAGAAACTACCCAAAAACACCAACAAATACTGCATTCTGCAATTCTACACACACACCCTCTGCACAAAACTTTGCTCAGTTCTTGATCATATTTAGTTCGCCGGAGCTCGCCGGATTGTGGTGCTACATCCAACGAGACGTAGTCGTTTTACCTTTGGGGAAGATACGCCAAACCGAAGAGCACTACCGGGGCGATAATCTTCTTGCGGGAAGAGATTCATCTCGACTCGACTTTGTTTATACATATAATTTATTTATACAGTGTATTTCAGTTGTATCAAATTATTTGAGTTGTAATTTCTCAAATTATTTACTTTGTAATATTTTTCAATTATTTTGAGTCGTAATTTCTCAAAATAAATATTTTGTAATATCTCGATCGTGTACCCGGTTCTAACAATCGCAAGAAGATTATTTCTCTGTCGTTGATACACGTTCGAGAAATGGCTCACACCGACGTCAATATGGATGGCTCCACCACCTCTGCAACCATCGGTTCAACCACGTCGTCAATATTTTCCTCGTTTGCATCAACGGGGGCTTCTTCGTCAACATCTAGAACTATTGGTCTTGCCGAGAAACCATCAACGTTCTCAGGCAAGAACTTCAAATATTGGCAAGAGAAGATGCTATTCTACCTCACAACCGTGGGGTTTGCTGGATTCTTAATGGAGGATAAACCTCCAACCCCGAGTGAAGGGGAAGGGGAGACAAGCCAAGAAATTCGTGCAGGATATTTGAACTGGTGTCGCGGCGACTACTTGTGCCGTAACACCGTTCTCATGTCTCTGGACGAACGGCTCTACCGTGTTTTCAAGGTTCATGAAACCGCGAAATAATTGTGGGAGGCCCTTGATCTGAAATATCAAGTGGACAAGGCAAATACTACCAAGTATATTGTCGCCAAATGGTTGGAATATAAAATGGTCGACTCCCGGCCATTGATGGACCAAGTGGAAGAATTCCAAAATCTTTCACATGAGGTTCAAGCCGAAGGGATGCCCTTGGCGGATGCATTGCTCGTTGCAATCATCATAGAGAAATTACCTCCTAGTTGGAGGAAATTTCAAAACCTTTTGAAGCATGAGCGCTCGGAGATGTCCGTGCCGATATTAATATCCAAGCTTCAAATGGAGGATCACGTGAGAAGTCGTGATCAAAAGGGAAAAGCTCCGATGGAGGCAAAGGCCAATCTCACCGAGAAAGGCGGTCCCTCCAACAAACGTGGTCGCCCTAACCCTAATAATAAGGGTAAAGGGAAGCAAGGCGGACATCAACCATCAAAGTTTGATGGTGTATGTTATAATTGTGACAAAAAAGGTCACATGGCTAAGGATTGCCGCAAGCCAAAGCGGAAGAAAGCAAATGGCAACGTGAACAACGTCGAGAAGGACTTCGACGATTGGAACCACGATGACTTTGCTGCCATGATCTCCGAGGTGAATCATGTGGATAATCCTAACGCTTGGTTCGTGGATACCGGCGCTACCGTCCATATATGCATAAATCGTGAGTTGTTCCACAACTACAAGGAAGTGGAAAACAAAACGATAATGGAGGCTAGCGAGCGGACATCCCAAGTCCTTGGCATGGGAGATGTGATTCTTCAACTCACGTCGGGCGTGGAGATCACATTGAAAGACGTATTACACGTTCCAACTGTCCGAAAGAATTTAATTTCGGGCTTTAGGCTTACGAATAAGGATTTTGAATTGTTTTTCAAATCTGACTATGTTGTAATACGCAAGTGGGGAAAGTTCCTAGGGAAAGACTATGCCTCCGAAGGACTTTTCAAACTTGGTGTAAGAGCTTGTAAGCCTGCCAAAGCTAAGATCAATAAAGATGCATCAACCTCTTCTGCTTACTTGATTGAGTGTTCTGATTTATGGCATTGTAGACTTGGACATGTTAATCTAAATGCTATAAAGAGATTAGTAAAAATGAATTTACTAAAAGTTGATGAATACAACTCACAAGAAAAATGTGAAGTTTGTGTTGAAGCCAAAATGGCTAAGTTACCGTTTAAATCGGTAGAAAGGAGCACTCAACCATTGGAACTTATTCACACCGATGTTTGTGATTTAAAGTTCGTGCAAACTAGAGGTGGCAAGAAGTACTTTATCACCTTTATAGACGATTGCACAAAGTATTGTTACCTTTACTTATTAAAAAGTAAAGATGAGGCTATTGAAGCTTTTAGAAACTTCAAAAATGAAGCCGAAAATCAACTTGGATGTCGAATTAAGATGGTTCGAAGTGATAGAGGTGGAGAATATGTAGCTCCGTTTGCCGAATTATGCAACGAAAGTGGTATAATCCATCAAACGACGGCTCCTTATTCACCACAATCTAACGGCGTTGCTGAACGTAAGAATCGAACTCTTAAGGAGATGATGAATGCCTTGTTGATTAGTTCAGGATTACCCCAGAACATGTGGGGGGAAGCTGTCTTAACAGCCAACTATATCTTGAACAAGATTCCACTCAAAGGGAAAGATGTAACTCCCTATGAGCTATGGAAAGGAAGGAAACCTTCGTATAAATACCTCAAAGTGTGGGGGTGTTTAGCCAAGGTAGAAGTGCCTTTACCAAAGCAAGTTACAATAGGACCTAAAACGGTGGATTGTATCTTCATTGGTCATGCACTTAATAGCAGTGCCTATCGTTTTATAGTGCACAGATCGGAGATACCTGATATACATGTTGGGACAACGATAGAATCAAGGAATGCTATATTCTTTGAAAATATCTATCCTAATAAGGATAAAGGTACATCGAACTCTAATGATGGAGTTGATGGTGATGCTACAGGTTCTAAACCTATGGAAGTAGCTAGTAATTCTACTCAAGTAGATGATGCCACGGGTTCTAATCATGTACCACCTAATAGGAAAAGACCAAGGTCTAAACCTATGGATGTAGAACCGAGACGTGGGGAACGAGTTAGAAAAGCTAATGTCTATGGACCGGATTATGTTGTCTTGATGCTAGATGGCGAACCGGTGACGATTAAAGAAGCTATGTCTGGCTCAGATGCAGCTCTCTGGAAAGAAGCCATCGATATTGAGATTGATTCCATTATGCAGAATCATACTTGGGTGTTAGTGGATCTACCACCTGGAAGTAAAGCTTTAGGATGCAAATGGATCCTAAAGAAGAAGTACAAATCTGATGGTACTATAGATAAGTACAAAGCCCGACTTGTCGTTCAAGGTTTCAGGCAGAAAGAAGGGTACGATTTCTTCAATACCTATTCACCTGTGACCAGACTAACATCTATTCGGATGCTTCTCGCTATTGCTGCCTTGCACAATCTCGAGATTCACCAAATGGATGTGAAAACTGCGTTCTTGTATGGCGAGTTGGAAGATGAAATATATATGAAGCAACCTGAAGGGTTTGTAGTACCTGGGCAAGAGCACAAAGTATGCAAACTTCAAAGGTCTTTATATGGGTTGAAGCAAGCACCGCTTCAATGGCATTTAAAATTTGACAGTGTAATGTTGTCAAATGGATTCAGAATCAATGAGTGCGATAAATGTGTCTACATTAAGAATTCTAATAACGGATATGTTATTGTTTGTCTTTATGTAGATGACATGCTCATAAAACACGCCGCTGCCACCCCTTACCCACTCAAACCCGCCGCCCAGCCTCACGCCGGACGGCCTGGAGCTTCTCTCGCTGTCACTCCGTCGCCCGCCCCCAGTCCCCAGCAGCAGCTGCCACCCCTCGCCGCCTCGCCCAACGGCCAACGGCCCGGACTCCGACTAGTGCCTATTCCCAGGCACCCACTCCCCAGCAGCCGCAGCTATTCCGGTGAACCCGCGACCACCCCTTGCCGCCTCGTCAACGGCCGCCTCCGCAGCAGATCGGCGCTGTTCTTGCGCCATCCACCAGGCTTCCAGCAGATCTGCAGCCGTGCAGATTTGAGACAGCAGCAGACCGGCGCATCTCCTACGCCACCAAGCAGATCGTTCGGCGCCGCCACCCAGCAGTCCGGCTCCCAGCAGATCTCCGACGCTTAGGAGACAGAGTCGTAGCTGCCACCGGATCCGCCGACGCAGCGTGCAATACTCCCAGCAGACATCACCTTTGCGCAAGATCGGTCAACGCCGGTAGTCACGACGCTATGCTCTGAATCACGCCTACCAGCCACCTATCTCAACGCCTGCAGTCTCTCTCGGCCGATTCCTCCCGCTCTGGCCGGCGTCATCTGCTGTCACTATACCCAAGTTCCAACGCCAATGTAAGCTTTCTAGTAATGGTTGAAAGCTCTGTCGTTGTGCCGTCCTTCATCCTTATCGTAGTCTCTTCTCTACTATGAAAATGGCGTATGGTTTGGAGTTTGAGATTTGGATTTCACAATACTTCGAATAGAGGCAGTTTACGGATTCATCTTCTACAAACTTATTTTCCTTGGATATGAATGCTTACTGGAATGGATATTTGCAATAGTGGATTACCTTGAATGTTTTACAACTGATCAGTGGCTGTTGAGTTGAATTAATTGTGGAGTAACTTGAAGTTGCTTGGTTGAGAGTTTTTTCCTATTTCATTGACCGGAGAGCATGAGTCGCGAGGAGGTTTGGAGGGTGGTGAGGAGAAGAGGGCACGAGAGGACCAGAGAAGAAGGCAATGAGGTGTATCAACGGAGCAATAACTTTCATAGACAGCCGAAGACTTGGAGGACTGGTGCTGGTCGATCGACTGGAGAGGTTAAACCTCCTCCGAGATCACAGAGAATCACCTTCTTCTTCAACAACATCCCCGAACATTGCAGCTTTGATTTCTTAAGAAGGAAGTTTGGTGCCGTCCGCGTTCCGACAGACATTTTCTGTCCCAATAAGAGAGATAAAAAAGGGAAGCCTTTCGGCTTTGTCCGATTCGAAGGTGTCAAGGATACGGAAGGTTTGCTTGAACAGTTGAACAAACTTTGGATTGGAAGCTACAAAATTAGATTTTTTAGACCAAGGTTTGAGAGGGTGGTGAGGGATGAGGAAAAAAAGGGGTTCGACGCCAAAAGAGATATTGGAAAGAAACCGGACTACTTCCATTTTTTGGATTCTGCAAAGAAGAAGCCGGGAATTTCCTTTAAAGAAGTTCTCACTGGAGTCTCTGAAGGAGAACCCAGCACAAGAGAAAAGCTACAATTCAAAACTTCAGAGGAGGATTCAAAGTGGCTTGAAGGAACATTCACAGGTTTCATCAAAGATGATTTCTCCTGGGATGAAATCAAAGAAGAAATCAACAGCGAATGTGCCGGGAAACTGAAAGTTTCGACGATGGGGGGAAGTTTGGTGCTCATCCGAAGTATTTGCGAACTGTCAACACAAGAAGTTCTCATGGAGTTAGATGAATGGAGTGACTTCTGGTTTCTTTGGAAGAGGAAATGGAACTTCGTGGATGTTCACCAGCAGCGATCTATTTGGACGAAATGGATTGGGATCCCGCTTCATGCATGGAACTCTCGTTTCTTTGATTCGGTGACGGCAAAATTTGGGCGGGTTTTGAAAATTCACGAACTCACGAAAGAAAGAGAGAAATTGGACGAAGCTTTGATCCAAATCTCTACAGGTCTCAAATCCATTGAGCAAGTAGTGGAGTGCTGCATTGATGGAGCTAGTTTCACACTTCGCATTGAAGAAATTCAGGATAACCCACTCTCGTCCTTGTTCGGAGAACCGGATTTAGACGAGTCGGAATCGGAATCGGATCCAGGATGGTCGGATGGAGTGGAATCTATGGATCAGGCTAACGCTACCATTGGAATGATGGATGGCATCGGTGTGGAAGATGGAGACATTTCGGTTCTCCAAGAATTGAACTCTTCGATTCCTTCGCAAGACGTCTCAGTTCTCCAAGAATTGAACTCTCCGATTCCTTCGCAACAAACCGTTGCAGATACGTCAGTAGAGGTAACCAATCATGAGGAGAAAACATTGGGAGGCTCGAGACTGCTTTTGAATGCGAGTGCTGTCGCAGTTTTAAGCCAGTCTTCTTGCAGGGCCGAGCAGGCCTCTCTTTGCGAGGTACCTATTTCCTTGCCCACGGTTCCTGCTGTGAGAGAAAAGAGAGAAAAGGAACCCATTCTTCTACAAGGGGGTATTGATGATCTGGAAGATAACAGTGAGAATCTCGACGGGAATGTTTTTGTAGAAGAAAACAACCATTCTGAGGGAGTGTCTAGGACCGAAAAGGATGATTCTTCGGGCTCCCAAGCAGGGGAAGCTAGGCTGCCTTCCAACAACAAAAGGGCTGATCACCGATGCACAAAAGGAAAAAAAGGTAAAGGGAAAAAGAAGAATAGAGCGAGGGAGAAGGAAAATTGGGGGCGTTTCATCTCTGAAATAGAACCACTAAATGGGAGAGAGGAGGAGGCCGCAGAGGAGGAAGACATTGGGGAGAGACAAAAAGGGTTGCTTTTGACAGAGGAGGGGGGAATTTCAGGTCAGAAAATCTGGGACTTTGGGAAGAAGTTAGGTCTTTCAAGTCAGATTGAAGAAGAGGTGATTGTGCGCCAAATCGAGATGCAAGGTAACTTCCTTTCCTTCAATAATGCTGGGAGTCAGATGAATTGTCCATGAATTTACTGTCATACAACATTAGGGGCTTGGGGAGTATTGCGAAACAGCGAGATGTTATGGATCTTGTAAGAGGGCATAAGATTGATATTTGTTGTTTACAAGAGACAAAAATGGAGACTTTTAGTGATGTTTTTTGTAATTCTTGGTGGGGGTTTAATAACACAGATAAGGCAATCAGGAACTCTGAGGGGAGAGCTGGGGGAATTGTGTGTTTATGGAATAGGGAGGTGTTCGAAGCATCTAGTTCTTGGGATTTACCGGGGGCCGTGGTTGTTAACGGTAGGTACAAGGAGGACGGTCTATTGTGTTGCATTATCAATGTTTATGCGCCAACTGAATTAAAGGAAAAGAGGATTCTCTGGGATGCAATTGGTTCTATTGTTGAACAGAATGCGGATCGAAGTGTGTGTATTTTGGGAGATTTTAACGCAGTCAGGAGAAGAGAAGAGAGGGTGGGCAGCGGGGAGACGTTTCGAGCGTCGGATGCGAGGTTTTTCGAGGATTTTATTAGGGGGAACGATCTGAAGGAAATTCATACACAAGGTCGAAAGTACACTTGGTACAAGCCCAATGGCAAATGCAAGAGCAAGATCGATCGTTTCCTTGTTAACGAAACTTGGATGCTTACTTGGGAAGGAAGTTCTGCACGCGGTCTTCAGCGTTCGATCTCGGATCACTGCCCAATTGTTCTCACTACTAGAACGGAGGATTGGGGACCAAGACCTTTTAGGTTCCTAAATGCTTGGACGAATCACCCGGAGTTTGAAGATGTTGTAAAGAAAGTGTGGACGGGGACTGACTATCAGGGATGGAGCTTTTTCGTGGTTAAGGAGAAATTGAAGAAACTTCGCGAGGCTTTAAAAGTTTGGAATCGTACATCCTTTGGTGAGATTGATTCTAAAATTCACGAATTAAAGAAGGAGTTACAACAGAAAGATGAGCTTGACGAGCAGAGTTGTTTAGGCGAAGTGGATGTTATCAGGAGAAATGAGCTCCAAGCTCTCATTTCCCTTCAGATGAAGCATAAGCAGATGACTTTACAACAGAAGGCTAAACTGAAATGGCTTAAGGAGGGAGATGTGAATTCCGGCTTCTTCCATAAGGCGATTAAAGGGAGGCGGTTGAAGAATGACATAGGCGGACTGATCTTTGATAACTCATGGATCTCCAAACCGGAAGAGGTAAAAGCTAGGGTGAGAAATCATTTTGAAACCTTTTTCAAGCGGAAAGATAGACAGATGCCTGTTATTCCCATTGACTTTGTGAGAAGGAAAATCTCTGATGAGGAGAGAAATTGGCTGATTAGAGGTTTCGAACCCGAAGAAGTTAAAGAAGCGGTCTGGAGCTGCTCTGGCGATAAAAGTCCAGGACCTGATGGCTTTAACTTTTCATTCTGGAGATCGGCTTGGCATGTGGTTAAGGAGGATATCCTCCAGGTCTTGAAGGACTTCCACGCGAACGGTAAAATTCCTAAAGGAGGTAATGCTTCTTTCATCGTTTTAATACCGAAGAAAGAAGGGGCTGATTCGTTGAACGAATTTCGTCCAATCTCGCTCATTACCAGCTTGTATAAAATCATTGCAAAGATCTTGGCGGGGAGACTGACGAAGGTGATGGGATCGATCATCTCTGATAATCAAAGCGCTTTCGTTAAAGGGCGGTTCATTCTCGATGGTGCGGTCATTTTGAATGAATTTGTTCTTGAGTAAAAAAAGAAGCGACGAAGCCAGATATTCTTTAAGATTGACTTTGCCAAAGCTTTCGACTCAGTTCAATGGGATTTTTTGGATACTTTGCTGGATAGAATGAACTTCGATGGGATTTGGAGGAAATGGATTCAAGGGTGTCTACAGTCAGCCACGGCAAGTGTCCTTGTTAACGGGTCATCAACGGGAGATTTCAAAATGGAGAGAGGCTTGAGACAGGGTGACCCGATGTCTCCCTTCTTATTCCTCATTGTTGCGGAAGGATTGAATGCGCTTGTTGAGAGAGCAGTGGAACGACAGTTATTGTTTCCTGTTAAGATTGGTAAGGATGAAGTGCCGATTACACACCTCCAGTACGCGGATGACACCATCTTTATTTTAGAGGCTGATGAGCGTAATGTGGAATCACTGAAAAGTCTGTTGCTTCTCTTTCATTTTGTCTCGGGTCTTGCTGTCAACTTTGCGAAGAGCAGCCTGATGACGGTGGGAGTGAATGTGTCAGTCGAGAGGACATGGGCTTCGTTTCTCCATTGCAAGATTGGTTACTTCCCGTGTCTTTACTTGGGAACCAAAATTGGAGGCCGAAGCAATGGTGTTAGCGAGTGGAAGTTCTTGGTGGATAAAGTCTCAAACAAAATTGCAAGCTGGAGAAAAAGACCTCTCTCGTTGGCAGGGAGGATCACTCTTGTCAAAGCGGTGCTTCAATCTATTCCGGTATATCAACTGGCCTACGCTTTCATTCCCAAGACTGTGCTCAAGAACCTTAATTCCTTGTTCTCAAGATTTCTGTGGGGTGGAGACTCTCAGTCGAGAAGAATCACCTGGTTTAAATGGAGCTCCTTGTGTTCCAATAAGAAAACAGGAGGTCTTGGGTTTCGGGATGTGGAATTGTTTAATCATGTTCTGTTAATTAAATGGCTTTGGAGATTTTTGGTGGATGGGGGAGCTTTGTGGGCGAGAGTGATCAAATCGATTTATGGGGAACTTGTCTGGGGCGAAGAGGGGGATTGCTCGATGGTGGGAAGAAGTGGACAGTTGGGGTGGTGGGCGAAAATTGTGGAGAAAGGGGGAGGAAGAGACGATAGATGGTTCATTGATCACCTTCAACACAGTCTCGGGGATGGGATGAATACAATGTTCTGGGAGGACGTGTGGGCTGTTAACAAACCTCTCAAGTTCTCTTTCCCGAGATTGTATAACTTGTGCTCGAATAAGAAAGCCCTTGTCGGAGAGAGTGGGTTTTGGGAAGGAGAAGAGTGGGTGTGGTCGGTGAATTGGAGGAGGGATTTGAGGGAAAGAGAGAATGGACATGTGGAGGAACTTTTGAGACTTGTTGCTGCTTTTGTCCCTTCTACAGGTTTAACTGATGGATGGAGTTGGAGGGCAACTACGGACGGTAAATTCTCAACAAAGTCGGCTTATGATTTGGTGGCGGCTTCCAGAGAGGCGCAACAAACTCAACCGGCTGAGATGGCTATGGTTTGGGAGGCTCCAACATCGCACAAAGCCAAGGTGACAGCGTGGAGATGTCTTAGAAATCGTTTGGCTACATGTGACAACTTAAGAAGACGACAAATTCAAATTAGCTGGGAAGAGAGAGGATGCAACGCCTGTGTCGCTGGAGAGGAGACGACGGAACATCTGTTTCTTCATTGCCCGAAAGCTGCGGCGGTGTGGGACCAAATCTTCCAATGGTTACACATCAAAACGACAAATCCTAGAGGTACTCTCCATCATTACACTTCCTTCATCTCTGCTGCCAAAAAGAAGAAAGGAAGAAGATTGCTAAATGCGTTATGGGTGGGAACGGTTTGGACACTATGGGAAAAAAGAAACGAGAGTCGTTTTCAAGGAAAGATTTGGGATATTGAGAGACTTGTTTTACAGATCAAGGGTAGACTTTGGAGTTGGAATGAGGTCTATAAAGTTTTGGAGTTGAGAATCCCTTTCACCATGTGGTGCTCAAAGGGTTTCAATCTTTCCTTCTTGTTTTGATTGGCATCCCTGGTGCCTTGCTTTTTATCTTAATAAAATTTTAATTTTACTGATAAAAAAAAAAGATGACATGCTCATCATGGGAAGTAATTCCCGAGTGATTCAAGAAACCAAAGGCATGCTAAGTAAAAATTTTAGCATGAAAGATATGGGCTTAGCTGATGTAATCCTTGGAATTAAAATTCTAAGAAGACCTGATGGTATTACTATAACACAATCTCACTACGTTGAGAAAGTGTTAAAGAAATTCAACGCTTTTGACAAGCCAATAGCTAAGACACCATGGGAACCTAGTGTGCATTTGAGTGTACACAAGGGAGAACCTGTTGACGCGATAGAATATGCGAAGATTATTGGGAGCTTGTTGTATCTAACAAATTGCACTCGTCCCGATATAGCATGCTCGGTCAACAAGTTGGGCAGCTTTACAGCTAACCCTAGTAATGAACATTGGAAAGCTCTTGAAAGGGTTTTGAGATATTTGAAATATACTCAAAACTATGCGATTCATTATACTAGGGAACCCTCTGTACTTGAAGGGTACTGTGATGCAAATTGGATATCTGATGCCAAAGACTCGTTTTCAACGAGCGGTTATGTATTCACTGTGGGGGGTGGTGCTGTGTCTTGGAAATCCAAGAAGCAAACATGTATTGCTAGATCGACCATGGAATCAGAATTCATAGCTTTGGATAAAGCTGGTGAAGAAGCCGAGTGGCTTAAAAATTTCCTCGAGGATATTCCATGCTGGTCGAAACCTGTGTCGTCCGTGATAATTCATTGTGATAGTCAAGCTGCTATCGGACGAGCACAAAATCATTTGTATAACGGTAAGTCGAGACATATTCGTCGACGTCATAATACCGTGAGACATCTGATCACTAGTGGAGTTATCACAATTGATTATATAAGATCAATTGATAACATAACGGATCCTTTGACAAAAAGTATCCATCGAGATCAGATGTATAAACTGTTAGGGGGAATGGGTTTGAAGTCCACAAATTAAGGATAATCATAGTGGCAACCCAACCATGATGACTGGAGGATCCCAAGAACTTGGTTCAATGGGACAACTAAGCTATGAAAATCCGTGTGTTGAACACTCGAATTGCCTATTCCTTGTAGAACAGTGAGTGTTCGGAAACCTGCACATGGTGAGGTTAAGTCTTTGACTTTTAATGACTCTAGAACTCCTCGAAGAGGACAAGTATAGCAGGATACTTGAGTTAAGAGTCACCTATGTAAGTGTGAAGTGGGGCCGCTTCGATTGAAACACTTATGAATCCAAAGAGGTGTTCCAAGGCCTGTAATGGACACAAACGTGAGAACGAATAAGGATTGAAGCAATATTGTGTCAATATTGTTGACTTAGTATACACCGAGGAGGACTAGTTCAAGGAACACAATCCACTAGGCCGCCGGTATACTCGATAATATTGACTATGGCAGGTTCAAAGCCACAAGCTACCTTTCCAAATGCAATGTTGTATCTTAAGAGGACTGAGCTAAGTGTTTGTATACTTTCGCATACTGATTTCTCACTCATGTGGGGGATTGTTGGAAATATGGTTTTATGCCATATCTGAAAATTATTATTTAATTAAATATTTATTATTTAATTAAAATAATGATTGTATGTTAATCTACATCTCGAGTAGATCAACGTGATATACTTGAAGTCTCAAAACCGATTTTCGATGAGTGAGATATTGTATGTCAAAGTTTGGATGTTGAAGAGGAAAAATAACATTTGTTATGTTATCCCACATTGGAAAACATAGAGATGTTTTTCATGTATAAGAATAGCAAAGCACATGGAGTTAATAAATTGACTTGTGGGCTTGATCTAAGTACTAGCCTCGCGCGCACACACACACGCGCGCCGCCGCCGACGATCGATCGGACGGACGGACGACGACGTCGTCGCCGCCGCCGCCGCCGCCGCCGCCGCCGCCGGACGGGCGGGTCGGGTACGGGCCGCGGCCAAGGACTTGGATCTTGGCAATTGGTGCTTTGGGGTGGTGTTTGGGGCCCAAACTATTTTTTGGACCAACTCCATTGGGCTTTTAATTTTTGGCCCAACAGAATTATTTTCTTGGCCCAACTGAATTATTTCCTAAGCCCAGCCCATAACAGCAACAGTTGACAGCAGCAGCAGCAGCAGAAGAAGCAGGACGCCAACTTCGACTTCTGCATGGCGTCTTCAATTTTGCAACTGAGTTTCTTCAATGGCTGCTGCCACCGGCCACATCTTCAACCTTCCAGCCGTCGGAGTGGAATTCAATGTATTGAATTCATACTTACCACATGTCTATAAATAGGCTTGTGGAGAGCATGCAGAAACTACCCAAAACACCAACAAATACTGCATTCTGCAATTCTACACACACACCCTCTGCACAACACTTTGCTCAGTTCTTGATCCTATTTAGTTCGCCGGAGCTCGCCGGATTGTGGTGCTACATCCAACGAGACGTAGTCGTTTTACCTTTGGGGAAGATACGCCAAACCGAAGAGCACTACCGGGGCGATAATCTTCTTGCGGGAAGAGATTCATCTCGACTCGACTTTGTTTATACGTATAATTTATTTATACAGTGTATTTCAGTTGTATCAAATTATTTGAGTTGTAATTTCTCAAATTATTTACTTTGTAATATTTTTCAATTATTTTGAGTCGTAATTTCTCAAAATAAATATTTTGTAATATCTCGATCGTGTACCCGGTTCTAACAGTTCGCTGCTTCACAGATTCCACAATCTATTCTGAACTCACATCACCTCTGTCAGAAGATGAAACTGCTAACATAAGTAAGTAGAATGATGTGTTTGGAGGAGCTCTCGAGTTTGCATCTAGCTTTTGAATCTCTAAATGCATAACCCCGCAAATGAGGTACCTTATTTTGTATTTATAACTTATAAGTATTCTATTGGTCGTGGTCTTCATGAAACTCCAGCTGGCAGCTGCACAAGTGGAGATAACTTTCTTTTGTAGTTATTACCCATGATCTTTATAACCGTCACCACTCTTTTGAAAACTACTCACTCGATCTCCTTTATTGTATAAACCTATAAGAACTTGTAATATATAGTGGTACAATATCATATGAAGATAAAATTAATTAAATAAATAAATGTAAAATCCGCATGAAAATATAAATAACAGTTTTCATGTTTGTTAGCTATGATGTATGTAAACACATCAATTAACAGTCAACAACATTGTTGATATGATTGTTGGCAACACATCAACTAACATATCTTAATGATGAGACTTTGGAGTGTGGTTGCTCTGGGAAAGCAGGAATGGTAGTCGTTTCCAGGACAAGGCTTGGGATATTGATAGACTTGTATTACAGATTAAGGGGAGACTTTGGAGTTGGAACGAGGCCTACAAAATCGTGGAGTTAGGAATTTCTTTTACTTCTTGGTGTTCCAAAGATTTCAAACTTGTATTGTAGTGTTGATTGGCATTCCTGATGCCTTGATTCCTTTTCTTTCAATAAAAGTTATATTTTACTGATCAAAAAAAAAAAAAAAAAAAAAAAACATATCTTAATGATGAAAACCTTAACTATAATTAGTAAATATTAAATAATTTATTACTATCATTTAATTACTAGTTAATAGTTAAATAGGAAAATTTAATTTGAATTTATTAATCCCTATTTATTAATTTTTTAATTTTAATTGGAATTTTATTAGTAATGAGTTTAATTAAGATTTTTAATAATTTTAAATTCATAAATATAATATATTAAATCTAAATTAAAATTGATTAATTTTTTTATTAAGATTTATAGTCATATTCAGAGTGAGTCATGCACAATGCCTTTATTGTGATAAATTAATATTAAAATAAAGAAATTTAAAGATCATATTACAATATACTCAAATTTTAAATTTTTGGCCACATTAATTACTCTATCTTAGGTTAACACATGCACATATACGCAGTGTACATATTTCTTCCGTCTCATCAGAGATGATTCATTTTTTATTTTGGATCGTCCCATATCCCATTAAAGATGATTCATTTTCATAAAGGATTAATATTTAATTCTTGAAAAGAAGTAAACACTATTAATTTTATTCAATTTATATATATATTTTTAATTTTTGTGTTGAAAGAGACGAGCCATAGTGATTAGTGGGATGTAATGAGTAAATTATTTTAAAAGTAAATAAAAAATACTCTTTTTATCTAAAAAAAAAAAAGAAGAAATGAAGCAGGTGCAACAGCTCATGACAGCGACGGAGAAGAACCTCGTCTTTTCAGTTAGCTGTAACGTGGCCCATCTGTCCGGCACGTGGCGGTTTCTGCGTCGTCTGATGTGGAAGATTGATATTTGTCGGCGGAGAGTGTGCGCCTTTTAAATATTTCCACCGACGCGCGTGGTTATGAAGCGGGTATATATGTCGCGTGGCATTCCCTACTCCAACACCGGCTTACGTGGATACACCTTTCGGTTTTGACCATATTATATAGTAACAACTGTTCAGTAATTTTTCATATTTGGAGACTAAACAAAAAACCATATCATCATTTTTCTCTCGTATAAATCAGTAAATCAATGCGGTCAAACTTTTTAAATAAATATTTTTTGTTATTTTACTATATTTTTCATGTTATAGTTATTTTTATTTTTTATTGTAATTTTGCTTTAAAATACTCCCTCCGTCCACCAATTCAAGGCCTAGGGCAAGTGTAATTTACACTTGCCCTAGGCCTTGAATTGGTGGACGGAGGGAGTAACTATAATACGAACAATATAATAAAGAAGCTCATTGTTTTTTTGAAAAAAAAATAATGAACCAATTTTTTTTATTTAGCTATTTTATAGCTAACCATAATGTGATGGCATAGCGTCAGTCAAAAAGAATACCATATAGTTTTTATTATCATAAAACGAGTTAGAATTTAGAACTAAATTTATATTGTATTGCTAGCAAAGTAATAGGAATTCTTACTAGCAAAGTAGGAATTCTTACTAGAGCGTTGAACTTGTACGGTGATTTGGGGCAGCAGCCCCCAAGCGAAATTTTTTGGACATTCGGTACAATTTTTTTATAAAAGCAATCATAATACTGCCTGGTCCATCAAAAATATGCCATTTTATTTTTGCCACGTATTTTAATAAAATATGAGTGAAGTTGGTAGTGGACCAATTTAAAGTGGAATAGTGTGGACCCTACTACT
The DNA here is from genome assembly GCF_028751815.1 of Salvia miltiorrhiza. NCBI lineage: Eukaryota > Viridiplantae > Streptophyta > Magnoliopsida > Lamiales > Lamiaceae > Salvia > Salvia miltiorrhiza. Next base: position 44,922,903 of record NC_080388.1, on the reverse strand, counting down.
AAAAATGGATGTGGCATATACTTTGTGAACGGACGAAAAAGGAAATTATAACATATATTTGGTGGACGGATGGAGTATTTAATTATAGTAATAATAATGAATAATATTTTCATGAATTACAAATAACACAAGACAAATATTCTCGTCGTATTTGATCTCAAATAGTAATATCAAATTCCTCAATTGATTTTCTTAATCTTAAATCTTGAATAACAATATTAAACTCCTCAATTTGATTTTTTTTTTACAGATTCTAATTTTTCAATTACTATTTCCGATGCATAGGTAGAAGTTTTGGAGGCAACAAATGGTGAGAGCATCGAAAATTAATGTTTTCGTATTGTTCTAATTTTTTGGAGGCCAGGGATGATATAAGAACTAAGCCCACATTTAGTGGGACGTTTTTAGAGGTTGGAAAAGAATTTAATTAATTTAATTCATTATTGATTATTTGATTTAAGTAATGAGTTAATCATTATCTTTATTTGAGGGATGAGGGTAATTCAATCACCCAATTTATTACCCTTCAAAATAAAGGGGGAACAAAAGAAATGAAATCCCTTATTAATGATTTCTTTATATTGTTAAACTAAACACTCAATATAAATAATGATTATTGTTATCATGTCACTCCTTTATCTGATTTCATTCCATTTTCATTCATCTACTTGAAACAAACGAGCACTAACACTAAAGAGGTGGTCTCCTGTACATCCGGATGTAACGTACACTCGGATTGCACCCGACCTGAATCCTGACCCAGTTGAATTATCCTAACTCATTTTTTCTTGAAATGACACTAATACTAACACGAAATGACACTAACACTAACACGATCTTGGAATGACATGACTAGCTAATACTATTTTGTTTTATAAATGACACTATTTCGAAAATAACACTAACACTATTTTGTTTTATAAATGACATTATTTCGAAAATAATACTAACATTACGTGTAAAATGATACTAATACTACATGTAAATGACACTAACACCATGAAATGACACTAATAATTGACATTTAAGTAGGTTAATTAGTTTAATTGGATTAGATTTGGGTTAGGATCCGAGTCGAGTACGACCTCAATGTACCGTACATCCGAATATACATGAAATTTTGTGAATACTGAACACTTTATAGAATGAACGACAATTTCCAGCAGTCATTGACTCATTATTAACAAAATATTAAATTATTTTGTATTGAAGGGGAAGCCGAAGGATATTGAATTAGAAAAAGACAATAGTACAAAAAGGAGTCCAAATCCAAAAGTTGTAGAATAATTTATTAGAAGACAATATCACCGTACCTAAATATTTACCCACAAAGTACCAGCATGTTATTAACATATTAATATTTAGTAAATATGATATAAATATTTCTTTTTTTTTTATAAATTAATAGTATTAAATAAAGAAATTTAAAAGTCGTGCTCAGGGGACTCGAACCCAAGACTTTTAACCTTAGGCATTAATCCATTATCGCTTGACCAATACACGCACACAAAAAAATAATATTAATTTGATTACGAAGACTGTGAATTTAGGTGTCAAAATTTACTAATTATTTAAAGACGTTTTTGTCCTACTTAATTTCAAGGCACAGAATGACAGAAATAATATCATTCGTTGGAATGAATATATAATTTCAATTTTAAGAACATTACCCACGTTTATCTAGAGGATTTTTCCTCGCTTTGTTCTACGGTTCTACCTCATATTCATGTTATGGTGAACATTTGTTTCGAAAAGTAAATGATAGTTTGTGCAAAGTTTAATAGTATTAACATGCCTCTAGATGCAATATGTCAATATAATTAAAGATACTATTTATAAAGTCTACGTGCAACGTTTTGCTCGACTCTTCCAAGTTATTATTATTATTATTATTATTATTATTATTATTATTATTATTATTATTATTATTATTATTATTATTATTATTATTATTATTATTATTTTATTTTTTTTGAAGCAAGAAACGTAGCAGTATTATTATTATTAGATTCCCAACTTAATAATTAGAGGAAAAAGTCTTACCAATTTGAGTACTAATTTAATTAACCTTAGCAAAATATCCCAACAACCAAACTAGACGAGTTCCCCAATATTCTACTCTGCTCGAGTTGACACAATCCAACTCGATTTAGACCTTTATCAAATTGACAATTGCTGCACATAAAACAACTTCAATAATATACATATATAGAGAGACAAACAATGTCATTCTCCTATTAATTCGATCCCATGCACGGTGCTTGAACAAATCTTCAGCTAGAACTCAACCAGGAATCACTTTATATTATACTAGACCATCGCTATATTTTGAGGGCTCGTCTCCCACTTGGCATGAGATAATATGTGATATTTTTTATTGTGATATCTATGAATTTATTATATATTAATATTATATTTGATAAGATATAAAAAAAATTGAAATATATAATTAATTGTTTGTTTGGATATATTAACATTCTTTTCAAAATTGTAATTCCTAAAATATCCTTATAATTCAAAAAATTATCACTTCATTTTAAATAAGCTGTTATTCATATATTATTTGAGTCGGGAACGAGCGATTTTGAATATAGTGGATTGTGTTAACAGCTTCAACCCAAAACTTTGGAGGTAACTGAGAACTTGCCAACATGGTCCTAATTGCTTCTTTTAAAGATATGTTCCTTCATTCAGCTACTCCATTATGTTGTAAAGTGTGGTTATGATGATTAATGGGGATTCCTTTCTAGTTGCATACTTCTCAATAGCTAAGTTCAGAAATTCAGTTCGACAATCAATACAATTTATGAATATATCAATTTGTTTCTCTGTGCTCAGCTTCTCCACCAACAAGGGCAAATTCCCCAGTATTTCGCTTTTCTTAAACATAAACACAACCCAAGTGAATCAAGAATAATCATCAGTAATAAAGATGGTATATTTTCTGCCGATACAACTAACTAGAGTTATTGGTCTATAAGCTGAGTGAGCAGGCTTGCTATAGAATGATGCTCTTGTTTGGTTTCCCTGCTGTAAACACAAATTTTATTGTATTCAATTTAATGAAATACAAAAATGTGTACAAAACCAAAATATATGGATTGATATGAATTTGTTGCGGGTTGCGAATCTCTACTTGATCCTCTGATTATCCTCTTCGAAGTTTCTTGAAATCTTTGGAGGGAAGTACGCCTTCTTGATCTCCTTGGATTTGTATTTGATTTGATGACTTGAATTTGGCTTTGATAAAGTCGATCCAGATGGCTTCCACCTTATTTCTGAATCAAACGTTGACTTGACGAATTTGATAAAGAACTTGTTGACTTCCTCGTAGAACACCTTGATTGTTGGAGATGACTTCGTTGTAGTGAATTACTCCTTCAATGCTTGAGCTCTCAAATGATTTGTGTCTGTTCTAATGAGCTTCCTACATCTCATATTTATAGTTGTAGGAAAAGCTAATTAAGGAAGCTTAGGGTTGGGCTTCAAAGCCTGAGCCCGTAAATCTTGGGCCTAGGGCTAAGGTGGCACAATATGATTGGATCTTCTTAATTCATTTCCTTTTATGCAGAATTTGACACATGGCAGCTTATGATTGGCCAATAAATCCACATAATTAAATATCAATTATATATTTATTTAATTTTAGAATTATATTTAATTTAATTCCAAAATATAAAATAAAATATATAATTTAATATTTAATTTATAATTTCCACATGGCACAATTTAATTGGCCATAAATTTTAATTGCCTACACCTGCTGACACGCTTCACACACTTGGTCTTTGTGGAATCCTACGCTACGTAGTCCTTAAATCAAGGAATGTTTGTAAATTTATTGATTATTTTAAGCTCATGTGGCTTAATCATTTGTGCCGTAACCAGTTAAGGTCTGTGCTGCTCTGGGAGACTAAGCATGTCTCGAGTGCGCATTAATCCAAGACCCAAGTTGCAATGTAGAGCCTTCCACTTTGTGAGCCATTTGAGATATTATTCACTGAGCCAATTCTTTTACTAAGCCCCTATCTTTAGAAATCTTAACACATAAACTAGCATCACAAAATTTACTGACAGATAATAAACTCTGATTTAACCCATCAAAATAGCTGACATTTTTAATTCTTGCATTCCCATCAATCATAATATAGCAAACCTTTTAGGTGTAACTTAGAGAGTTATCACCAAAGGCTACATGTGGGCTTTTTTCAGCTTTGAAATATGTGATAAGATCTTGGAAGTCAATCATGTTCTTTCAACATCAACCATCCAAGTACCATCGATTTTTGCTGACTGGCCCATCATTTTTCTTCATTTGCTGGCTCACAAGTCTTAGGTACCCACTTAAGATTGAGTCCTTAAGCTTTAGTAGCCAGACATACTTCACCTTGGACTTAGGGTTTGCAGCTTTGGGGTGTGGTTTGGTTTTGTATGTGTGTTGTTTAGCAGTGTGCTTGTGTTGTGTAATTGAAACTTTACTATTTTTGTGATCTCTTAAATACTGCACCATTTTTGTGAACGTTCTTGGCTAAAGGTAGCTTCAGCTTAGGATTTCTCAGTTGAGGTTGCTTGGACTGACGATACTCGGTTACCAATTTTTGCTACAATTGTACCGTGTTAGTTGCGGTATTTTGTTGCTAATAAATTAGTAATCAGCGTCCATCGAGGTTTTGTTCGACTTGTTGTCAGATAGTCTATTGTCCTCTTCGATTCTCAAACGAACGATCAAGTCTTCAAATCCCATCTCCTTGCGTTTGTACTTGAGATAGTTCTTGAAGTCCTTCCCGTGTGGTGGTAATTTCTCTATCACTGCAGTCACCTGAAAGGATTCAGACAATTCCATACCTTCGGCAAGAATGTCGTGCAAGATTAGTTGAAACTCTTGCACATGTTCGACAACAGTCTTGCTATCCACCATCTTATAGTCCAGAAAACGAACGACTATAAATTTCTTTAAGCCGGCATCTTCTACTTTGTACTTCGTCTCCAATGAGTCTCATAACTCCTTGGACGTCTTGGTGCTAGAATAAACACTATAGAGAGTGTTGTCTAGCCCATTCAGAATGTAGTTGCGACACAGAAAGTCGCTATGATGCCATGCATCATATGCGATATGCACTTGCGGATCAGTTTCGTCTTCCCCTACAGTTGGAGGAGACTCATTCAGAAAACGAGCCATATTCAAAGTAGTAAGATAGAAAAACATCTTTGGTTACCAACGTTTAAATTCAGAACCTGAGAATTTTTCTTGCTTTTCAGCAAGTGCTGGAGCATTTGGAACGTTGACCGGAACAGTTGGAACGTTGTTGTTGTTGGTGATGCTTCATGTCGCCATCTTTCCACACTAATTTTGTATTGTTATTTGGGAGTGTAGAAAATAAATGACGATAAATGGAAAAATATGCAAAACCGAGGCGAGATTAAATCTCTCTCCGTAAGGCAAAATTATTTCTGCTCTATGCTCGCGGATCTATAGTAATTGGCCCCAAGATACAACGGTTTAGTGATGATAGACGAGTCCTTAGCACTAGGAGATCGCTATCCGGTCGAACGGCTTGATACTCGGGACTGAGTATGTAAACTAAACTAATATGACAAGTTGATTATCTGAATTCGTTACTGTGTTTAATCTCATTCTGGAGGGTCCTATTTATAGTGATCCAGGGGTTTTCTTGAAAGGACGTAACTCTTCAGTCCGAAGAGGTGCACCCTTCTGGTTCGAAGAGATGTGTCTCTTGTTACAAAATAATTATGACATTAAATAAGCTATTTATTCCAACACTGACTACCTTTGTTCTTCTCTGCAACTCCAATGCAAAATGAGTGATGCTTATTAGCATGACATCATCGACGACCCAGGCCATAAATAGAAGATGATTTTAAATTCCTGATCGCATTATGGGGGGATTTTGCCATCATTTTCCATTTTCCTCTAAAGATGAAGTCATCAATTAGATTAATTGATATAGTGTTTGAAATAATTTCATATGCAAGAAGAAAACATGTTTTTTGCTAGGCTAGACTATTCGCCCATGTTCCGTTAACATGTTTTTGTGTCTTTCATTTTTCCTCTCCTCTCAATTTGTTTCCAATATGAGATCTTGTAGAAATTTATGTATTTGTCTTATTAATGTGAGCTGGATCACTCCATTTACTTATCTAGTGATTATTTGTGAATTTTATTGGAGAGATCGATTAAAGAGAAAGAAATTTTAAATAATTAATTCATGTTCTTGAATTCACAATCAGATCTATAAATTCACAATTTAATGTTCTTGAACTCACAATCAGATCTATAAATTCACAACTAAAACTAGAATTCACAATCAGCTCGATGAATTCACAACTGAATCATTAGTATTGATTGTGAATTCGAGTTTGAAAGGTCAAATTCACAACTAATTGTTTTAATTGTGAATTCGAGTTAAAACTAGAATTCACAACCAGATTGATGAATTCACAATTAAATTGCTAGTGTTAGTTGTGAATTCGAGTTTTAAAGCTCAAATTCACAACCAACTCTATTGTTGGTTGTGAATTCAAATTTTAAATTTTGAATTTACAACTAGAAATAATGCTAGTCATGAATTTGAATTTTTAAACATTGAATTCATGACTAACAATATTTCTAGTTGTGAATTCAAAATTTAAAACTTGAATTCACGACTAATATTGTTTCTAGTTGTGAATTCAAACTTTAAAACTTGAATTCCCAACTAACATTGTTTCTAGTTGTGAATTCAAACTTTAAAACTCAAATTCACAACCAACACTAGCTATTCAGTTGTGAATTAAAATTTTAAAACTCTATTCAGTTGTGAATTCAAATTTTAAAACTCGAATTCACAGCTAAAATTAGTGCTAGTTGTGAATTCGTGGATAATTTTTAAAGTTTTTATGTGAAGGGTAAAACGGTAAGTGTAGCCAATTTTTAAATTTTTTTATCTTAGTGACCAATTTTTAAATTTACTATTTCAAAGTGGCTATTTTCAAAATTCACTCCGAATTAAATATAAAGTATTAATATTTCTAAATAACTAATTTACTTACGAAAAAGTTAATAACAATCATAAACGTAAAAATATATTAATTTAAACCATTTTTCTATAAATAGACTATTTTATCATTAATGAAAATATAATAAAAATATATAAAAATAAAAATAAAAGAAAGAATAAAAATTTGAACAAAAAATGAACTAAAATTTAACCCATACACTGGCCCCAGGTTTACCACCCCTAACTCCTCCTTTTTCCCCTTCTCACCAATAGAGGGTGAGCAATCGGCCAGTTCGGTTGAAAATCGATTCGACCTCCTATAATCAAATCATCCAAATTTTTAAAAAATATCAATCGATTCAAACAAAAATTTTACTTCCAATCGATCTAATTCGAATCATACTTAAAACTTTGATTTCGATTCAATTTTTTGTTTAGTCGAACTTTGACACAATATTTTATTTTAAAATTTAAAAACCTATTACCTCTCATTACAATAATCAATATTTGATAATAAAATAAATTAAATCAACCTCAACTAAACTATTTATCATAAAGCTAGTCACATACAACTTAAAGAGATATGTCTGAGTTGTGCAACACAATGGAGCAAACAAAATAGATTAGAATCCCTACAAAGATGAATCAACAATTGAGCAAACAAAATATATTGGAACCTTACAAAGATGGTTTAATTATTATCAAATTGTAAGTATAATATACATATATATATATATATATATACACATATAATAATAATAATAATAATAATAATAATAATAATAATAATAATAATAATAATAATAATAATAATAATAATTTATTAAATTAAAAAGGTGCAAATTGGCCCCCGAAGTAGTAGCCCCTATAGCGTATAACCCCTCTTACTCACTGTGTGTGCAACTAAACCCCTAAACTCCGAGAAAAGGGTGCAAATTCCCCCCTCTGACTAACAGCTGTTAACGACGTTAGGTCAGAGGGGGGAATTTGCACCATTTTCTCGGAGTTCAGGGGTTTAGTTGCACACACAGTGACTAAGGGAGGTATTACGCTATAGGGGCTACTACTTCAGGGGCTAATCTGCACATTTTCCCTATTTTAATTAACTCTCATCTCTCTCACTCAGCCTTCTTTCTCTCTCGGCCACTGCACCGCCGCTAACGGTGGTTGAATCACCAAGTTGTTGGATCATCTTTTATCAGCAACACAAACGATTAATCCAATTCCAATTCCAATCAAATCGACATTATATAGAAATAGCGAAAATAAGGAGGTTATGATCGTTACATTGTGAGAGGCGTCAAATTTGGCGATGGCCCCGACGCCTTGCCAAATATCACAAACTCGTGATGCTTCGAGGCGGCTGGCTTGCTTCTGCGGCGTGATTTGGGGGCGACCTTCGCGCTGCCTTTTGTTGAAGCAAAGCACATAGGACAACCGCAAGTTTGACATAGAGCAGCCGGTGGTGATGGGGAGCGTGCACGGCGCTCTTCGTTCGAAATTCGAGCGGTGGAGGCAGGCCGGTGCTAAGGTTCAATCCTTCGTCCTCTTCAGAGGAGAATCGAGCAGGAGGCGGCTCTCTGGCCGGGTGCGGCTGCACTGGAGCCATGGATTGGCTTCTTGCCGACCTTTTAGCAGCGGTGGCGACGATGTCGCCATATTTGAGAGAAAGATGCGACTCCTCATCGAGAAAAGCTAGGGCTCGCGATCTGTCACAGATTGAGATAGAGAGCATGCGGTGGGTGTCGTTGGCGGTAGGTGGCCGGTTTGCCGGATATCGCGGCGGCGATTTCGGACGAAAGGGGGGAATTATTAAGGCTCGCCCTTGACATTGAGCGTGTGCAGCCGAGAGAGCTCCGGGTTTAAGGCCCAGGAGAGAGGGAAAGGGGCGGCGCCCTCGGCCAGCCTCGCCTGGCCTCGTCGGAGCTTGAATCAGCGGCGGCGGCGATCAGATTTTGGAGGAGGAGGGCTCCCTATTTTTTTGTGCGTGACTTTTTGAGAGAAAAAAAAGATGAGAGATAATTAAAAAAAAGGGAAAATGTGCAGATTAGCCCCTGAAGTAGTAGCCCCTGAAGTAGTAGCCCCTATAGCGTAAAACCCCCCTTAGTCACTATGTGTGCAACTAAACCCCTGAACTCCGAGAAAAGGGTGCAAATTCCCCCCTCCGACCTAACGTCGTTAACAGCCGTTAGTCAGAGGGGGGAATTTGCACCATTTTCTCGGAGTTCAGGGGTTTAGTTGCACACACAGTGAGTAAGAGGGGTTATACGCTATAGGGGCTACTACTTCGGGGGCCAATCTGCACCTTTTCCCAATTAAAAAACTTCGGTCGATTTGGTCTCATCTGAATTTCTTAAATACAAAATCGATTTGAGCATTTTTTTTATTTTTTTTAAAATTAGAACCGATCCAAACCAAAACAGTTCAAAACCGAACCAAACCGACCAAATACCAACGGTTCAATTTGGTTATTTGGTTCCAGATCAGTTTTGCTCACCCCTACTCACCAACTATCAAGTTGTAGCTGTCGGCCTTTCTCCCCTAAGCCTCGCCCTTTCAGTTTCCTTATTCTTTGCAACTGCCTCGGTCCACTGTCGTCTTCTTCTTTTCCTTTGTCTCTGTATCAACTACCACGCCCGATTTGATCCTGCTACTATTCTCGTTTCCCCCATTGGCCCATTCTCTTTTCATTTTTCTCTGTAACTGGAATCCAATCCCCCACGATTCCTCTACCATGATTTTGAATTAATTTTTGTAGACTTATTCACCATGATTCCTTGGAGACTTATTCACAAGCCAGATTCCTTGCTCGCAAAAGTTCTTAAAGCAAGGTACTATAGAGACTCGGACATCCTTAACGCTCTTACCCCTCCCAACTGTTCGTTCACGTGGCGCTCCATCTGCTGGGGTCGCGATTTGATCCGCCATGGGCTGGAAGGTTGGAGATGGAAGTCAAATTAACGCATTTAAAGACCCGTGGGTGCCAGGTGCAAGGATCTGCTCGAAGTTTGATCAATCGTTCTCTGCGATGATAATGCTTTGGTGCTACTGAAACTATGATGAGAAAGGACAATACAAAGTGAAATCATGCTACCTTCTTTCCTTAGATTTCTACAAAGCTCTGGCTTCCACCTCGACTGATCGAGGTTCCCAATTGTGGAAGCGTGTGTGGAGCCTTAACATTCCGCCCAAAGTGCGACACTTTGCGTGGCGAGCTCTTAAGAACTTTATTGCTACTGACGTCAACTTGTTGCGGCACCACATCCCGACTAACGGGATATGTTCCTGGTGTTGGAAAGAATGGGGCTCAACCACGCATTGCCTTATGTTCTGTGAGAAAGTCCGTGACGCGTGGAAGAACTCCGAGTTTTGGGATATCATCAAACCAATTCAATGGCTTTCGTTGGAGGATATGTGTGGGGCGATTTGGGACAGCATGGGTAAGGATGGAGTTGAGAAGTGGTTGTCCAAGCTTTGGGCGTCGTGGAAGTGCTTGCGCGAGTTCAAGCATAGCACTGATGGCGTCTCTTTTGTTAGGTATATCCAAATGAGTGATGCTATGTTGAAGGTCTTCAAAGATGCTCAGCACTCTTTAACTATTAAGCAACAGATTTTGGCCAAACGAAGGTGCTGAGGACTGGTTCGCACTGCCTCCGGGCTGCTGCCGGCGTGATGTGGATGTAGCTTTCCAAGAGGATGGACAGAAGGTGGGAGCGGGTTTCATTGTCAGAGACTCCTCAGGTACAATCATTTTTGCTGGTGCCCGACTGATTGGATTCACGCCTACGGTTTTACTTGGGGAACTCCACGCTATGATGATTGCTATTGGCTTTTGCATTGAACAAGATATCGGTCCATTCTTTCTTTACTCCGACTCCCTTCTTGCTATTCATGTGCTTCAGGATGAGAATGGAGGGTCTGATTCTCTTTGTGATGATTTGTGGGAGGTCTTTAAGCATGCGCGCAAGTATGTGGTGTTGGAGTTTTGTCATGCTCGAAGAAGTGCAAATAGAGCAGCTCATGCTTTAGCTGCTTCTGCTGTGGTTTCTCAAGGTGAGCAAATGTGGACGTCAAACTTTCCTATTTGGCTTCTTGATATTGTAAACTCTGATATGTTTTGATTTATATGATATGCCTTTTCTCTCAAAAAGAATTATATAATTATTTATCATTCTAAAATTGAATTATTATTTAATATCCTTCAATTCATAATGCAAATTTCAAAAGTTGGTGAAAGATTTTGAATGTTGATTGCTTGAGAGATTCATTTGTAGTGTTCTCGGGTATTTATTATAGGAGGAAAGATGAATAGTGCCATTGGAGGACACCCTATTCAAAATCTAATCATTTTTTTTAATTAAGAAAATGAATTTATTAAAAAAGACCACTGGTACCAGAGGTACCGTAACCGTTCGCTACACTATGAGAGAAGAATAAATCACTAGAAAACTAAGAAGAAAAACTCAATTACTTATCAAGCTGCCTGAAAGTTTTGTTCCAGCTCCACATTCTTGCTTTCACATCCCCAATCGTATATCGTATTCTTAATGTCCCAAGCTTTACCTTCAAATCTACTTTCGTTGCGTCGCTTCCAGAGAAGCCAAATGATGCAAATCCACAGCGCTGTTAAGAATTTTTGGCTTTTCTTCCCTCTGCCTAGATGTGCAAAAAAATCAAGATGTGAAACGGCGCAATGAGGCCGCGCAGCGCTAACTCCTAGCCATCTCTGGATTTCGTCCCACACCACTCCAGTCTTCGGACATAGAAGAAACAGATGGTTTGTCGTTTCGATTTGGTGGAAACACATATTGCACATAATCTCCTCATCAACCATCGGTATGTTCCTCTTCCGCAAGTTGTCGCATATTGGCAATCTATTCCTCAAGATCCTCCATGCTGTCACTCTTGCTTTCTGAGGAGCAGGTGTATCCCAAACCTTCGCGATCATCTCTTTATTAAAGGTCGTCGGCGTCTCCGCGTTCCTAGTGTCCATGATGACTGAATATGCTGTTTTTGTTGAGAAAATACCATCCTTGGACGTGCACCATGTCCATCCATCGTCACTTCCTGCACTTGGGACAACACTAGATATGACAAATAAAAGCTCGTTAGTAGCCTCAGACTCCCTCTCAAAGAGCTATCGCCTCCATTTCAGATCCCAAACCCATCCCCCATCCACCCATTTCCCCAAGTCGCTAATAAGAGCATCCTTATTGGCACTAAGATAGAACAATCTAGGGAAGACGAACATAAGAGGTTTCAAACCCACCCACCGATGCACCCAGAATTTCGTATCTTTACCATTCTTAATCTTACGCCTAATGTTATCCACAAACCACTTTTCCGACTGACCCCAACCTAAAGACAGGACTTTTGGCCACCAACCAACCCTAGACCTATTTTGCCCCAACAGAATCAGCCCATCTTCCCCCCACTCGACCTCCCCGTAAATCGATCTAATTGTTCTTGCCCATAACTTCCCTTTCCCATCAAGATATTTCCAAACCTATTTCATTACCAAGGCTTTGTTAAACCATTCAATATTTCTGAAGCCCAGCCCCCCTCCCCTCCTTTTTATTGGTGCATAAATCAATCCATTTCACCCACGAAATCGACCCAGAGCTCGCACTCCCACCCCATAAAAATTTGCAACATAAAGAGTTTAGGGATCTCAAAGTTGCTTTTGGAATAAGAGATAAAGAGAGTTGATAGATTGGAATAGCCTGCAGAACCGCTTTCACCAAGGTGATACGACCTGCCAAGGATAGTTTTCTCATCTTCCAACCGTCGATTTTCTTCCTTACTTTCTCCATGAGATAATTCCAGTTACGACTCTTTTACTACAACCTCCGACTTTTACTCCTAAGTACTTGAAAGGAATGGTGCCGACTTTGCAATTCAATTCCGACGCCATCCTCGCGAGCTTTATTTTGTTTACCCTAATTCCCATCAAACAGCTCTTGTTGAAGTTCACCGCAAGGCCCGATTGAAGCTCGAAAAGCTTCAGGATATTCTTCACCGCCTCTGCGTTGCTTTTATTATCATCCAAGATGAATATAGTGTCGTCCGCTTATTGAAGGTGCGAGATCTTTATTTTATCCTTACCAATCTCGGCAGGCTGCACTAGTTGCCTTTCCACAGCTCTGTCGATCAGAGATTGAAGGTCTTTAGCCGCAATGAGAAAGAGAAACAGGGACAACGGGTCCCTCTGTCTAAGGCCTCTTTCCAAACTAAACTCCCCCGAGGGAGATCCATTGATCAGGACGTTCGCCGAGGCTGAAGAGAGACAACCTTTAATCCACTTCCTCCAGGTGAGATCGAAATTGAACCGGTCAAGCATAGTGTCGATGTAGTCCCACTCCACCGAGTCATATGCCTTTGCAAAATTGATTTTGAAAATAAATCTCCCCTTGCCTCTTCTCTTAGCTTTAGCAACAACCTCGTTCAAAATCACCACTCCATCAAGAATATAATGGTCGCTGATAAAGGCACTTTGATTTTCTGAGATGATTGAGTCCATAACGACCCTCATTCTGCCTGCTAGTATCTTGGCGATGACCTTGTAGAGACTACAGATAAGTGAAATAGGTCTAAACTCGTCAAGAGAGCACGCCTCCTCATTCTTGGGGATGAGAACGATGAATGATGAGTTACAACCTCTGGGGATTTTACCATGAGCGTGAAATTCTTTCATAACCTGTATAAAGTCCTTCTTGATTAATTACCTCCCACGATGATTTCCAAAAATTGATATTAAAACCATCCGACCCCGGGCTTTTGCTTCCTTCACAATTCCAAATGGCGTCTTTAATCTCCTCTTCTGTGAACGGTCTGATCATCCATCTCTTATCCTCAGTTGAGAGTTTCCGAGCAGCAAAATTCTGGGGAATATTCGGTAAAACTCTATTTCTTTTCCTGTAAAATTTTTCAAAAAAGCTCTTGACTCTCGCCTTAACATTAGCCGGCTCCTCTATCCACTGGTTCTCAAGCAGCCCTGCCATTTCGTTCTTCTTTCTCCGACCGACAATTACTCTATGATAGAAGCTGGAATTCAGGTCGTCTTCCTTAAGCCGTCGGACCTTTGTTTTCTGCTGTAGTAGACTGATCTTGTTCCTCGTTTGAAGGATGAGATTTGCTCTGATTTCATTCCTCCTTATGATCTCATTCTCCTCAAGGCCGAACACATCGTCGAGGGTGTCCCATTCTTGAAACTCATCCTTCAAAGATTTGATCTTCTGTTCAATGATTCCGAATGAGCTCTTGTTCCATTCTTTCAATGCAACTTCTTCCCATTTAGCTCACAGCAAATCGCTTTTGGCACCTACAACATCTTGCAGTGGTGTTCTGAAAAGGTTTTACATCGTTCTACAAGTGTTGTCTCCACTTTTGACTTTGTTTTTTTTAGTAGACCTTGGGTAGCTGATTATTAGCTAATCTCATTAATTGATGCGAGTAGATTAACTTAGTCTTTAGCTTTATTCTTCAAGACTTGATCTTCTATCTTCTGATGACATTTGTTGACATTCATTATCAGCTTGTCTGTAGATTAGTAGACTCCTTTTCATGCACCATTAATAGACTTGTGTTGTAAGCTAAAAAGATAATTTGAGAGCTTTGCACTTGCTCATAATCTTGATTCACTGATTCTTCTTTGCTGAAACTTGTAAACATAAGAAGCAAACTCCCTAACAAGTGAAATTGCGATCTACAAGTACATTAACTAGCCATCATCATCAGGAATTTTGGTATATATTCAAAACATGCATGAAATATTTCCCACACATCCAATTAAATAATTATTTAACACTCCAAATATATATATATATATATATATATATATATTTAATAATTCTTTAATTAATCCTATTATCCACCAAATCAAACGTCCCCTCGATCTAAACTGCCTTGAATGTTTTAGTTTTGATGGCTTTTTTTGGAACAGTTTATTTAATTATGTGTTGTATGTCTATTGATGATATGTCCCGACCCTTCTTGATAATTAGTTGTTTAATATGATTTAATTTGTTTGGAGAAGTAGTTTATTATGACGAATCTGAATAAATTTCATCTTTTAATTGGTGTCAATAAACATCCACTCATTTTGGCAGCATATTAATAAAATTAAATGTTAACATGTAATATCTCTTTCCCCTAAAAAAAACATGTAATCTCTCTTTGTACTAAGACAAATATTCACTAATTAATGTATAAGTTTTATTTTAATGCCGATCATTTTTAGTTTACTTTCAGGACAAAGATCAGAATATTTTGACTATATAGATAAAATTCATCGTGATGTATAAACTTATTTTGAAAATTTCCAATTTACACCCTATATGATACTCAATTGTTTTCCTAACAAAAAATTAAAATTAAGAAGTATGAATCTATATCATTTCTCTTTTTTTTTTCTGTCTTGAAATTATATATGCGCCACATGTCTAATGATAATTTTTTGTCTTTTTGAACCAACTTTTTTTGGTTTTTATGAACCAATTTTATTTGTTTTTTTAGAAAAATGATAAATTAGATTAGATAATATAGCCGAAATATTCCAAAATAGATATTAATTGTAGTGGCCCAATGTTTCACGAGTCACACACGCCTACTAATATAGAGATAGGAAGGTGAAGCGTCAGATCAAGATGATAATGAATCGCACAAATAATATATGATGCAATGAGACTCTCTCTCTCTCTCTTTTTCGTAATACAATGATATATACTCTTTTAAGTTTTAACAAACCAACTCATTTATTTACTTTATAATGAAAAGACATTTGTGCCCTGTGTAATAGCAAATTTACAGTAAATAATATGTGGTCAATATGCAAATCGAACAAGAAAATACTATAATAATATATATTAAGTAAATATAATAGGGGAGTTGATGATTTTTTTTATCTCAAACTCTCATATCCTTTACTTACTAGTGTAGTAGTAGTTCACGTTAAAGGGAAGCAATTTCGTCACTCAATTATTTAGTTATTACATTCCACACACAAACACGCACTCGTTGTGTGAAAATGGACAACCCAACTAAAGTTTATGTGTCGGTGTGTCTACACATGTAAAATTTATATACATATATGCCACATGACATCACATCATTTGCGCGGCTACTGTGATTGTATGATAAATATACAAATAAGGGAGGATGCACAAAAAAATGTTGTTAGGGATTCCATTATTTATATATATTTTTCTCATATTTAAATATATCTATTATAAAGTACTAATGTATATTAAAATGCATAAACATTTGATACATTGAAAATCGTATCCATTGTTTATTTATTTCTTATTTTATTAAATAAATAAAAAAATCGATCTTTCGATAGTGTTATTTGTCTTGTCTAGCTATTTTTCTTTCTCTCACACTCTAATTTTAACCTCTCCTAATCTTCAACGATTCGATCTTCAATGGCGTCGGTTCAATAAGAATTGAAGATAATTTCGTATAGCTTCAAAAAATTTAATAATTAAAAGAAAAAGAAAAGGTTGGCATCTACTTGTGTCTGCCATTGGAGATGTATCTTTTTACCTTATGTTAAATGGCAAGAGCCCAAACAATGCTGACAAGTACGTTACTATTTACTACAATTTATCACATATATGAAAAAACAATATATAAATTAATGAGTTACGTTCCATGAATCTTGATGCATATTTCTTTTTGGGTCGTCCCACGAATCTTCATGCATTTATAAATATAGTAACAATTAGCTAAAAAATAAGGGTTCTTAATTATACTTAATTATCACTTTTCTATTTTATTACTCACACACTTCTACTTTATCACTTTTCTACTTAATTTATTACCTACACATTTAAAATACTAATCTACAATTCCTTAATTCTCGTGCCGAAAACAAATGCATCAAGATTCGTGGGACAACGGGAGTATATATTACCAGGAATTAGATTGGAAGATGATATATATGCCATCACTAGAGACAAACATACATATTGCAAAAGTGATCATTAAACAATTGATTCAATTCATGCCAACTATGCCTAATGTCAAATTAATTAATTAATTTGCCCTAAACTTTGATTAAGATTCATTTCACTGTTTTTTTTAAAGTAGATTCATTTCATTGTGGGCAAAGCATACGATTTTTTTTTTTTTTTTGATCAGGCAAGAGAAATCATTTAATAAAATGAGGTACCAGAAGTACCTAAGAGTTCAAAACAAAGAAAAGAGAGAGGAAAAGAACATAACAATTACACACTTACACAAAACAGTTAAAACCACTCCAACACCAAGAAACCTTGAGCTGACGGAAACAATAACTATCCAGACAATGTGGCTGCAACGAACCAACATCTGAATCCTGTTACCGGCAACTTGAAATCGAAAGCCATCCTCCAACTCCACAGTATAGACTTGATTTCTGCAATCAGTTTATCTTTGTTCCATGGCTCTTGATTGAACTTGCAACCATTTCTTTGTTTCCACATACACCAAATAGTACAACTCCAAAGACCAGTAAGAAAGGAAATTTCCTCCTTCCTGCCAAGATTTGTGAAAGCTAAGAAATGACCTTTTGCCGAATGATGATTGACTGCCACTTTTCCAATCCAAACCAAAATCTCATTCCAAATTTCCACCGCCCTTTGGCACTCAAAGAAAAGGTGATCAA
Source organism: Salvia miltiorrhiza (assembly GCF_028751815.1). Taxonomy (NCBI): domain Eukaryota; kingdom Viridiplantae; phylum Streptophyta; class Magnoliopsida; order Lamiales; family Lamiaceae; genus Salvia; species Salvia miltiorrhiza. The sequence goes on along the minus strand of NC_080388.1, from coordinate 44,905,260 downwards.
TCGACTCTTGATTCGACTTACACAGGGTACACCTCGCCTCAGAATAAGAAATAGGTACCTGTCTTCTTAGAAGATTGTCACAAGTCGCCAACCTTTGCTTAAGAACTTTCCAAGCTGTTAAAACAGCCTTAAAAGAAGCCGGGGCTTTCCATATCTGCTGCCAATCAAAACCGTCTGAGCTGGGACTACCCGGCCTTGCTACCATGCTCAAAGATTTGTAAGCCGTTTTAACAGAAAAGGCTCCGGATACGCCCGCCTTCCACTTCCAAGCATCTCTCTTTCCTGCGACCATATGAATATTGCAAATCAAAGAGTTTAGAGAAGACAAAAGATCAAGTTCTCTCCCCCTTAGGTCCCGATTCCACGATAACCCCCAACTCCACACTCCCTCAAACCATTCTCCCATTTCACTAATGAATCCATCTTTATTGGAGCTCAGATGAAAAAGTCTAGGGAAGATATCCACCAAACTCCTCTCCCCAACCCATCGTTGTTGCCAAAATCTGGTCGACTCCCCCTCCCCAACTTGTAAAACCATATTCTCCCTGAACCAGTTCCCTCCGTCACCCCAACTAATACTCAACACCTTTTTCCACCACCCACTTGTTCCGCCTCTTCCTCCCTTCACTCGGAACCCATCCCCCTCCTTCTCTATTTCCCCTTGACTTGCCCTGATTACCCTAGCCCACAAAAGTTCTTTTTCAGTTAGGAATCGCCAAATCCATTTTGACATGAGAGCGATATTAAACCACTCCAAATTTTTTATGGCCAAACCCCCTTCCTTAAGATCTAAACACAACTCCTCCCACTTGATCCAACAGATTTTTCGCTCCCCAAAACTCCCACTTCCCCACAAAAACTTACAAAAAAGAGAGCGTATTTCAGCCAACACACTCTTAGGAAGCTTAGCAAAAGAAAGTTGGTAAATCGGCAATGAGAAGAGGACCGATCGTAAAAGAGTTAACCTGCCGGCAAACGAGATTTTTTTGTTGTTCCAGTTAGCAATCTTCTTTTTAATCTTGTCAACCAAATACTCCCAGTTCATCGCTCGGCATAAGCTGATCCCAATTTTGACTCCCAGATATTTCGTTGGAAGCTCCCCCTTTGTGCATTCAAGAATCTCTGCCATCTCCCTGCAATTTTCACCAACATCTCCAATTCCCATGAGGTTGCTTTTCTCGAAGTTAACTTTCAAACCTGAGAGGAGCTCAAATAACTTAAGGATGCACTTGAAGGCCCATGCGTTCTCAATCTTTGCGGAAGATACAAAAATTGTATCGTCCGCGTATTGAAGGTGAGATATCTCCAATCTGTCCCTCCCAAATTTGAATGGTTCCAGGGTCCCATTAGAAACTGATCTTTTGACCAAGAGGTTCAGTCCCTCAGCTGCGACGAGAAAAAGGAAACGGTGATAGTGGATCTCCCTGTCTCAACCCTCTTTCCATTTGGAAGTCCCCCGAAGGGCTTCCATTTACCAAGACATTAGTTGTCGCTGAACTGAGGCAGCCGACAATCCAATTTCTCCATCTTTCCCCAAAATTCATCACTGCCAACATTCTATCAAGAAATCTCCAATCGACTGTATCGTAGGCCTTTGCAAAATCGACTTTGAACAGCAAAGTGTCAATCTTTTTCCTTTTAGCCTCTTCCACAATCTCGTTCAGGATAACCACTCCATCAAGAATGTATCTTCCCTCAATAAAAGCACTCTGACTTTCTGAAATAATGAAGTTCATCACTTTTTTCATTCTAGAAGCCAGAGTTTTTGCAATTACCTTGTAAAGACAATTGATTAAAGAAATAGGTCTGAAGTCCTTCAGTTCTGAAGCGGCGTCTTTCTTTGGAATAAGAACAATAAACGACGGGTTGCAACCTCTAGCTATCTTTCCATTTGAATGAAACTCTTTGAAAACGTTAATCAGATCCTCATTGATGATCTCCCAACACCTCTTCATGAAATGGAAGTTAAATCCATCCGGACCCGGGCTCTTCCCACTATCACAATTCCAAACTGCTTCTTTGATTTCTTCTTCAGTAAACGGTGCTTCAAGTAAATCTCTGTTGTCATCTGAAATTCTCTTTTGACCGAACACCTCTGGAACAGTTGGTCTCCACCTGTTCCTGTTACTAAACTGCAGTTTGAAATGTTCTCTCACCTTTCTTTTCACTTCCGTTGGATCGTCGATCCAATCCCCTTCGAGAAGCAGCCCCGCCATCTCATTCTTGATTTTTCGCCCCCTGATTGCCTTGTGAAAAACACTGCTGTTGACGTCCCCTTCCTTAATCCATCTAACCCTTGATTTTTGAGCAAGTAGGCTGTCACGATTATTTAGCTGGATAATGAGATCAGCGTTGGCTTCGTTCCTTTTGATGACCTCTTCCTCATCCAGTCCCAAAGCATCATCAATAGCATCCCATTTCATAATCTGATCTTTCAGTTGAATAATGTTGTCCTCGATGTGCCCGAATGTTGATTTATTCCATTTCCTAAGATCCTCCTTCAGCCTTTTCATCTTTTCTTTGAACACGTAACAACTCCATCCGGTGATACCACTTTTTTGCCATGACTCTCTGACCACTTGCTCAAAACTTTGGTGATTAGTCCAAGCATTTAAGAATCGGAAAGGCTGTGGTCCCCAAAAAACCGCCTTTGTCTCCATAAGGATAGGAACATGATCTGAGACCGACCTTTGTAGACCTCTCACCTTAGAATGCGGCCAAGCCTCCAACCATTTATCATTTACCAAGAATCTGTCAAGCTTTGTCTTGCACTGCCCCTGTGGTTGATACCACGTGAATTTCCTGTCTTGTAACGGTAGTTCAACCAAATTGTTGTTCCTAATAAAAGAATCGAACGACTGCACATCTCTCAACTGGAACTGAGACCCTCTACCAACCCTTTCAGATCCGTTTCTAATAGAGTTGAAATCGCCGACAACACAGACACACACATCTTTATTCTGTTCCACCACCAAACTGATCTGATCCCATAACACAACTCTATCTGAAAAACTTTGGGGAGCGTAAATATTAACCAAACAACAATCAACATTACCTGAGAGCCATCGACCGTTAACAATTGATGCTCCCGGCAAATCCCACTGGCTCGAACTATGAAAGCGAACGTTATTCCACATTGTAAGGATTCCCCCTGATCTACCGTCCGCTTGTCTCTCTGCCACTCCCACATTATCTGATCCCCAAATTAGCTTGATGTCCATATCGCTTATCTTCCCCATTTTTGTCTCTTGGATGAAGGAAAAATCAAGGTCGTGATGTTTAACGAGCTCTCTAATTTCTCTCTTTTTCATCTTACTCCCCAGCCCTCTGATGTTGAATGAGAGCATCTTCATTTATCACTTAAAATGTTTTTCTCCCTGACCCCTGCAATCTCTCTACATTCCGCCAGCTCCTTTGCGATTTCCAAGTCCGCATGAGAGCTAATCAACCCCAGATTTTTCCCAAATTCCCATATTTTCTTCCCTTCTTCCAAGGAACTCGAAACAATTTCGATTGAAGTTTCCTCATCTGCTTGTTCCTTTGCAAACGTTGCAGTTGATCTGTCACTGAAAAGCTCACCTTCCATCTCACTGCCCTCGATCACCCTACCTTTCTCTTTCCTTCGATCTTGTGATTTATTTGGATTCTTCTTGAGTTTGAATTGAAGAAAACGATTGGCCCCCATTTTTAAAGAAAAGTCACCCCCCACTCTTCTTTTTTGATGATTTCGATTTCCACTACCAATCCTTAGGGAATCTGCTTTTTGCTTTTCCTCAATTAGGTGAGTTTCCTTTCCAGCTTCCTTGTCCTTACTCGTCGGTGAAGTAGGCCCACAAAATTCACAAGGCTGAATTTCGCCTCCTTCTACAGTTTGCGGCAATAGTGATTCGCAGATAATTGGGCTGCTCTCTCTTGCACAATGGGCTTTGGGATCCGTTTCTTTTAGTGGGCTTATATCCACTGTTGCTTTGAGAGACTCAGCTTGAGAGCTGCTTGGGCCGAGAACAGTAGGTGAGAATTGATCTCCGTAAATCTCCCCTCCACTTTTCGAAATCTCCACCTCTGGGTTGCCAGCTGTCATTTCTTTATTCAACGTCTCCTCTAGAAATAAGCCGCCTAAAGATTGTGCCGTATCTGAGCCGTAACAAATCTTTTCGGGGTTCGAGAAGGCGGCTGCATGTCTGTTGGGAATTGAAAGCTCGGCCAACTGTGTCGTCTTCCCGCATGAACTTCCTCCGTCTCCATCGGGTGGTGAAATTTCTCCGATCTGAGCTTTTGCCGGTGACGTCGAGACCTGCTCCGCCTCCTCCTCCTCATCCGTTTCCTCCTCAAACTCCGAAACTGACTGTCCATCGTGTTCCATCGGTTGAATCTCTAATGGCAG